>NW_015629559.1:0-453 GCF_001515625.1 Sinocyclocheilus rhinocerous
ACACAGAATAGGACACATGCTTATTAGATAACCGTATTTGAGTTGCTGTATATGCTTTTATTTAGTATTATTTTTTTATTAACAATTTCTTTCCCAAACCATTGTTAGATGCAGTGTTTCCTGTAGTTATGCAAAGATTGGTTTCAAAAACAGTATCAGTAAACTATTTCTTCTGATTTTAAATCTGCATTGAACTTCAGATCAATCTCAAAGTAAAAGGCGGTACTAATGTCTGATTTTGTGGTGGATGTGTTCAAATTTGATCATCTTAATTCAAGTGATGAAGGATTTTGAAAGTCTGAGCACTACTGTAAGGTTAACCCTGCATGGTGTAAATGTTTGAAAATGATTAACACACTGTAAAATCTAATTAGTTGGGCTTACTTAAAAAAAGCATGCAAACCGATTGCCTTGAAAAAACTAAGTAAAGTGAAATAGGAATAGTATGTTGTA
>NW_015629559.1:809-1079 GCF_001515625.1 Sinocyclocheilus rhinocerous
TATCCCCTCGTTGCTGGAAAATATAATGTAGCGATTCAGTATTTAAACTGTTATTAATAAAAGTCGTGGGGCAGCATTGACAAGTTTCTTTTCTCCTGGATGTGTGAGCAGCCAAAGAGAAAAAAATCTAAAGGATCTAGTTTGATGTTGCCCAGCGCTCCTTCTTGTGAGTACATTTTTGTTTATAATTCAGTAACTTAGTTACAGACGTTTGGGGTCATGAACTGTTTTCAACATTGATAATAATTAGAAATGTTTCTTAAGCTGCAA
>NW_015629560.1:0-205 GCF_001515625.1 Sinocyclocheilus rhinocerous
TTTGTCCGGGCCATAAGAAGGCCTGCAGTGCTGCATCAATGCCTGTAGTGGCCCACATCCGTTTGCTATCTGGTCTGAATATGTACTGGATCCGGGTGACTGCAGTGACCATCTGATCTGGATACAGACTGTATCTGGTGGCACCGGTGACCTCGGAATAAGAGAGAAACAGACTAATATTAGCGTAGATGCCATTCTTCTAACG
>NW_015629560.1:880-9781 GCF_001515625.1 Sinocyclocheilus rhinocerous
TAAAACTATATATATATATATATATATATATATATATGATGCAAACAGCTATTATATGGCCAAGCACACCTTTAGCATAAAGTTTGAATAAAATCTTGAAAATATAAATAAATGATAAAAAATAAAATAAATAAATAAATAAATGAATAAATAAATAAAAAACCTAAACCTACTAAAATAAAGGAATGAATGAACAAACAAACAAACAAACAAACAAATAAATAAATAAATAAAAATCATAATTGTGAACACTGTATTTATTTATTTATTTGCATATATATGGCTCAAATTTGTGTTTTCAAAGTCCGACTATTTTCCAACAGAGATGAGCAACACTCATGGACACTGGATGGCTTCATTAACTTCATTCATTTGTGAATGATTGTCTCCTTAAGCATCTGCACTTTAAAGAGTTATATAGTAATATTACTTCATACGACAAAAGTAAAATTTATCTATTTTGATTCAAAAGAGCAAGACTAATCCTTTTTCTGCGATATAGCCCCTTTAAAGCAGCATATACTCAATATACTTGACATTCTGTCCTTGGAAGAGATTGAAGAGCGTGAATAGTCAAAAATATATTTCCCAGGACGCAACAGCTCTCAAAATGACACGGCCTGCAAAGCATGTCATTTCTTTTCATTTCTTACCATCAGCTGGAAAGAAACATATTGAATTTGACACAAATGTAATCTCTTGCACCCTGACTAGTCATACTGGGGGTTTGATCAGACCGTCTCCTCTTCAAACTGTCAGTAATACAACAGCTTGTCTACAGGTGCATCTGATAAAATATTAGATTGTTTCTTTATGATGTCAGTATATCATTCTGAAGAGTAATTCAACAACAAATCCTCTCAAACATAACTCAAGATTCTCTCTGAAATCCCTACTGAAGACTCGTCCAACCTGTCTCACATACAAGATTCCTCCCTGATGGGAGAAAAACCAAACATCAAATGTGGGATACCCAGTGTTTTTTCTGAACCCCAGATCCAGCACGTCTAGATCAATAATGCCTAGGAATGTTTGCAAAACCCAGCAGACACCCTGGACACCCTGGACTCCTTGAATCTACGAGAAAGACAGAGGATCTGGCGAAAACTCCTTCATGCTCTGTAATTTATTTACAGCTGAACACAGTGAAGTCTTATTACACCGAGCCTCAACTGTGAGAGCCATAAGGGACGGCATGGATTAATGGTGCTTCTTGGGTCATGGGTTTGCAGTTCGACGGTCCCCTGTCAGATACAAAAGGAAAGTCTCAATAAAATACTTGATTTAAGCCTTTGCCTGTGGCCAGCTAACACCGTGTTTCCTGATGATATCTCCCAAGGGTAACGTGTAAAGCGTGAAGAGTAACGGCCCTAGTACTGAGCCTTGAGGTACTCCATACTGCACTTGTGATCGATGTGATCACGATCACATGTTATATATGTTATATATTTTGTCCATGTTATATATAACATGGACAAAATATGCAGCAATAATAAAAAAGAAAGAAAAACAAGGATAGTCATGTAGAATTATAAAACAATGAGTTAAGATAATAAATGGTTTGCACAGTGTGGAATAGAACAAATAAAACTATATATATATATATATATATATATATAATGCAAACAGCTATTATATGGCCAAGCACACCTTTAGCATAAAGTTTGAATAAAATCTTGAAAATATAAATAAATGATAAAAAATAAAATAAATAAATAAATAAATGAATAAATAAATAAAAAACCTAAACCTACTAAAATAAAGGAATGAATGAACAAACAAACAAACAAACAAACAAATAAATAAATAAATAAAAATCATAATTGTGAACACTGTATTTATTTATTTATTTGCATATATATGGCTCAAATTTGTGTTTTCAAAGTCCGACTATTTTCCAACAGAGATGAGCAACACTCATGGACACTGGATGGCTTCATTAACTTCATTCATTTGTGAATGATTGTCTCCTTAAGCATCTGCACTTTAAAGAGTTATATAGTAATATTACTTCATACGACAAAAGTAAAATTTATCTATTTTGATTCAAAAGAGCAAGACTAATCCTTTTTCTGCGATATAGCCCCTTTAAAGCAGCATATACTCAATATACTTGACATTCTGTCCTTGGAAGAGATTGAAGAGCGTGAATAGTCAAAAATATATTTCCCAGGACGCAACAGCTCTCAAAATGACACGGCCTGCAAAGCATGTCATTTCTTTTCATTTCTTACCATCAGCTGGAAAGAAACATATTGAATTTGACACAATGTAATCTCTTGCACCCTGACTAGTCATACTGGGGGTTTGATCAGACCGTCTCCTCTTCAAACTGTCAGTAATACAACAGCTTGTCTACAGGTGCATCTGATAAAATATTAGATTGTTTCTTTATGATGTCAGTATATCATTCTGAAGAGTAATTCAACAACAAATCCTCTCAAACATAACTCAAGATTCTCTCTGAAATCCCTACTGAAGACTCGTCCAACCTGTCTCACATACAAGATTCCTCCCTGATGGGAGAAAAACCAAACATCAAATGTGGGATACCCAGTGTTTTTTCTGAACCCCAGATCCAGCACGTCTAGATCAATAATGCCTAGGAATGTTTGCAAAACCCAGCAGACACCCTGGACTCCTTGAATCTACGAGAAAGACAGAGGATCTGGCGAAAACTCCTTCATGCTCTGTAATTTATTTACAGCTGAACACAGTGAAGTCTTATTACACCGAGCCTCAACTGTGAGAGCCATAAGGGACGGCATGGATTAATGGTGCTTCTTGGGTCATGGGTTTGCAGTTCGACGGTCCCCTGTCAGATACAAAAGGAAAGTCTCAATAAAATACTTGATTTAAGCCTTTGCCTGTGGCCACAGGTCGAAACTGGCTTTATTCCACCTCTGCATTGCACTCTAAAAACACATACAAATGAGTATTACTAATGGGAAGTTAGTCATTTTGCTCAGACGTAGCTACTGTAAATATGCTTTAGCTTTGTTTTGCAGAGTAACAATCAAATCAAACTGATAGATTCAACAAAAAGCTCAAGAGACAGACATGACAAGCTATTACGGTTGTCTAGCTCTATCTTTAAAGAAAATGTTGTCTTTTACTCTTCCTCATGACATTACAAATCAATTTGACTTAATTTCTTCTGTGTAACATGAAAAGAAATGTTTAACTGAATGTTGTTTAATATTCCATAAGGCTCATAAGGCTAAAGGTGTGGTCAAAATAAGTGAAATCTCTGTGAAATTTTGTGAGCTAAAAAAATCTATTGTCAATCAACATATGTTGTACAGTTCACACAGAAGTTGATTTCAAACCAAGCGGCTTTCTGTTGGGCAACGTGGTGAATTCATGTGACCAATTTGATTCTGATGCGACCAGGGTTGAGAAAGCCTGGTCCCTCAGGACCAGGGTTGAGAAACACTGGTTTATAGGTTTGGTTGTGAAAGAAAAGCATACAGGTTTTGGACAACATGAGCTGAAGAAATTATGTCAGAATTTTAATTTCGAGGTGCTTTAACTTCATCACGATCATGAAGGATTCATGTCCCTGCTTGCTTTTTGAATGTTTAGAAATACATTAATTCCTGGATATTACAATGTCACACCAGTTTCACTGTGATTTTGACTGATCATATGGTAATTACGTCCTATAAGGAGTCTCTACATACAGAGACAAATGTGCTGCCATCTAAGAGATGGAAAACCAAACTGTTTGTGTGTGGTCACAAATCTATTCAGGCCCCTTATTTTCTCACACTGTGTTCACCTTAGCGAATTAATCATGCATTATATAGGCTAAAGTAACCTTGTTTTATATGAGGAAACTCATACATGTTGACCTATATGATACTGGTCTTCCCATATAAGATGCATGTGATATTTCAAGGGCAGAGGACAAGAAGGAAGATTAATGGTTGTTTTAAATATGTCAGCTTCTGAAAGGACATGCCTTTTAATAATCCTTCTGAATAACAGAACTAGAATATTGTGGCAGCACTCTAGTTTATGAGATATGCATCCTATTATAATCTACCTTGATCTATACTTTGTGTGCGTGTTAAATAGAAATGAAATATGATTTCTATGACTATTAAATAATATATTTTATATGATAACTTGTGTGATATAAATATTATTTATAAAATTCTATATAACAGATCTGCACAGGTAGATCATTCCTTCTGCACAGAAAATTTTTCGGTAACAATTCAGTATATGGACCAATTCTCACTATTATCTAGTTGCTTATTAGCATGCCTATTAATAACATATCAGCTGTTTATTATTAGCACTTATAAAGCACTTATTCTGCATGACAATATTCTACATCCCTAATCCTACCCAATACCTAAACTTAACAACTAACTTACTAACTATTAATTAGTAGCAAATTAGGAGTTTAATGAGGCAAAAGTTGTAGTTAATGGTTTGTTAATGGATCTTAAAAAAAAAGTGGGACCTGAAATTTCATTTTTTATTTTATTTTATTTTATTTTATTAGTTTACTTTCATCAAAATGATGTGGTGAAATAAGCAAAGGAGTGCATTTTAAATGTTACTTTTAAACTTTTAAATGGAAAAACAAGAAATTTATTAAAAAACATATTCCAGGTGTTTCTTCATTTGCATTTCATTTTGAATATATTATATTGCTTCTGGTGCTTTCACTATATGGAGCCAGAAGGTGGAATGCATTGCATCATGGAATACAATATCTCAGTTTGTTCTATATTTCATGCATACAGAAAATTACATTCTACACACGTACATACTGCAAAAATTACATGAACCGAATTTTAGCATGCCAATATAAGCATCATTTTGTAGGACTTATAGAAGGAATTTGGCTGCTAAATTGGCAGAAACACTCTTGAAAAACACCCCGGATCGAGAAAGATGCTGCTTTCTTTCAAGAAATTACACCTTAGAAATGAGTTGAGAAAGGACTCATTACAAAATGGCAAAATTTACTACAGCATTTCAAATTCATATCTTTACCGGAAGGTTTATCGGCGGCGTGTGCGATACTCCTCTAAGGAGCTTTAAACTGCAGCAAAGTATGGGCTTCATTATATCTCCTCCTTCCTCTGCTCATTCTCATCACCACTGAATATAGTTATGAGAGAAAATTTATTGGCCAAAGTTGTCGAACGAGGTGAATGCGCTGCAAATTGGCTATGAAACATTGGGCTTCAGATGAGCACTGACAGCTTGTTGTGAATGACACAATGAAATGAATTCACACTGCCAGCTCAAGGCGGCGACTAATTAGCCTACCAAGGCAGCTTTTATTTCCTGGCTTTGTCACTGAGAGTTGCTTACCACCAAGTCCCACAAGAACAGCAACTTATATTGTCTTACGGCAGCTATACTGTAGAATTATGTGCAGCGATGAAAGAAACAAATAAATCCGAACAGAATCTGCTGCCATAGGTGGGATACAAAACACTGTAGAGCAGAAATATGGACAAGAGAGAGGTTCACAAAGCTAAAGTAGATGTTGCCAGTGACTGAGGGGATAAGTTGTGGGATAAGAACATTTTTATAAATTGACTTTAGGTTATTATCACTTGATCAGAAGTTACTCACTCATCAGATTACCTTATTGTGATCTAAAGAGCTAGTGTAATGAATTATCAACCTGACCGCAAAGAACAAAGGCACTCGGTTTTTCTCTGTGGAACACATTTTAGACTTGTTAAAATGCTCACTCTATATGGCAAGCCGTTTTGACTTTTATTCATTCTCAGGATATGAATTCTTGATATCAACAATTCAATTTTTAGAACTGTCAGCCTCAGTGGTGCAGATGGTAGCGCACAAAGCAGTTGTTTTTTGACGCGACGGTCCCGAGTTCGATTCCGCCTTCTGCCGAACTCGTTCTTCTCCCTTTTTACAATGGAGCCCGTTTCAGTGGCTGATGAGGTTTTCCGGTCACTTGGCACGTATGACAGGTTTTAATAAACCGAGATATATCTTTTTTCAACACACTGTCGGTCTCAGGCCATCCCTGTTCATCTGCTATGCTTTCAAATAAAGAAAAAGACGTCAGGATCTCTCTTGTTGAACGCAGGCAACAATTTCAAATTACTGATTATATCAAAAGGACGGTCTGCGCGATCACTAAATGATCTAACCTCACTTTGAAGTCTCAAACTCTCAATTTTTAACTGAAACTCTTGATTTTGTCGTTCTGCAGCTAATTTTTGCTCATGTTTAATTTTTTCAAAGTCCATCTCACGCCGTTTCATCAAATCATCTAATTTACGTTTTTCTATTTCTATCTCACAAACACGCATCTCCTTTTCGTGCAACTGTTGCATTTCAATAAGCTCTTTCTGCTGCTCAAACGACAAACCAACGAATGAAACTGATTTTTGAGCTGCAGGATTAACCCCAGCTGTTACTCGTTTCGGCGTAATTAATAAAATCTGAAGATCGCTCAATTTGTTTCTTATTATTTCTCTGGCCTCATCTTTTCTCAAACGCTTTTCAACGCCACTTAATTCAAATCGTTCCACAATTTCCCACAGCTGTTTTTTCGAACACAAATTTAATAACTCATCTGAAGGAGCTTTACAGAATTCTTCAATTGATGTCATAATTCACAAATCGAATTTACACAAATTAATCCAACAATCAATTCGGCCTACCTATACTTCTAATTACAATTCAGCTCAGGTAATTCTTACGGTCAAAAAATTGTGTACACATTCTCCACCTCCCCACCTAATCTTAACAAAACCCTCTAACTAACTACTCCCAGTCTTCATGTGCTCCCAAGAGTCAAGCCCTTTGAAGCACCCAAATACCGCTGGCGCAGAACCAAACAACCAGCTCGGAACGAACACCACGGCAGTGCACGCGACCCAGGAGACACACAAATAATAAATTAAAACAAAAAAACAACGCAAAGCGTTGCTACAACCTAACTGGGGAGTATAAAGAAATACACAGTCCTTAAACCGCAAGAACTAACCTTTTCAGAGCTGACCAAAATACGAACCCACGCTCCAAACCAATCTTTCCGCCTGCTGGTCTCTCCCACCTAATTAATCAAACGAATAAAGTTTAACATTAAACCAAATCAAACAAATTTAAATTGGACGAGCCCCCATATGTTACACCTGGCTCAAAGATGTAACATTAAGGGAGACGACACGGCGGAATAACTTAACATAATATTTATTACAACGAAATATAACCAAAATCAACAATCACAAAAGTCAGTTGGCCTGTCAGTAATATCAGTCAGTATGAAATGCAGGTGAATGGATGCACAAGTGAAGTGTGGTCAGCGCTAGTGAATGGATGCAAAGCGAGGTTTATTTTCGTTAATATACACTGCAATTTGATCGGGAACAATGTTTTTTAACTGTTCAATAACCATCATTTCGCGTAACTCACTGAATGACTGTACGTTCGATGTTGTACACCAGCGATCAAAATGGTTACTTAACTCTCGTGTAACCTCCATGTGCGTTTGTCTCTCACTTCTTCTCCAAGAACGAAAACGCTGTCGATAAGCTTCTGGAACCAACTCAAAAGCTTTTAGCACAGCAGACTTTACACTATCATACTTCTTTCTTTCCTCTACTGAAAGAGCAGTATATGCCTCCTGAGCTTTCCCCACCAAAACAGATTGAAGCATAACTGTACGGTCGGTCTCAGGCCATCCCCGTTCGTCTGCTATGCTTTCAAATAAAGAAAAAGACGTCAGGAGCTCTCTTGTTGAACGCAGGCAACAATTTCAAATTACTGATTATATCAAAAGGACGGTCTGCGCGATCACTAAATGATCTACCCTCACTTTGAAGTCTCAAACTCTCAATTTTTAAACTGAAACTCTTGATTTTGTCGTGCTGCAGCTAATTTTTGCTCATGTTTAATATTTTCAAAGTCCATCTCACGCCGTTTCATCAAATCATCTAAATTTACGTTTTTCTATTTCTATCTCACAAACACACATCTCCTTTTCGTGCAACTTTTGCATTTCAATAAGCTCTTTCTGCTGCTCAAACGACAAACCAACGAATGAAACTGATTTTTGAGCTGCAGGATTAACCCCAGCTGTTACTCGTTTCGGCGTAATTAATAAAATCTGAAGATCGCTCAATTTGTTTCTTATTATTTCTCTGGCCTCATCTTTTCTCAAACGCTTTTCAACGCCACTTAATTCAAATCGTTCCACAATTTCCCACAGCTGTTTTTTCGAACACAAATTTAATAACTCATCTGAAGGAGCTTTACAGAATTCTTCAATTGATGTCATAATTCACAAATCGAATTTACACAAATTAATCCAACAATCAATTCGGCCTACCTATACTTCTAATTACAATTCAGCTCAGGTAATTCTTACGGTCAAAAAATTGTGTACACATTCTCCACCTCCCCACCTAATCTTAACAAAACCCTCTAACTAACTACTCCCAGTCTTCATGTGCTCCCAAGAGTCAAGCCCTTTGAAGCACCCAAATACCGCTGGCGCAGAACCAAACAACCAGCTCGGAACCGCTCCAAACCGCCTGCTGGTCTCTCCCACCTAATTAATCAAACGAATAAAGTTTAACATTAAACCAAATAAACCAAATCAAAATTGGACGAGCCCCCATATGTTACACCTGGCTCAAAGATGTAACATTAAGGAAGACGACACGGCGGAATAACTTAAAACATAATATTACAACGAAATATAACCAAAATCAACAATCACAAAAGTCAGTTGGCCTGTCAGTAATATCAGTCAGTATGAAATGCAGGTGAATGGATGCACAAGTGAAGTGTGGTCAGCGCTAGTGAATGGATGCAAAACAAAACATAACGCCACAATTGGAGCACGGCTCTGGCAAACTGCTCGAGCAAACAGAAGAGCAGCCGCCCTGA
>NW_015629560.1:12588-22563 GCF_001515625.1 Sinocyclocheilus rhinocerous
TAATTCCTGATATCAATAATTAGCATTTTAACTAGTGAAAATTGAATTGTTGATATCAAGAATTAACATTGTTACTAGTGGAAATTTAATTGTTGATATCAAAAATTCTAATTGTTACTAGTAGAAATCTAATTCCTGATATCAAGAATTAACATTTTAACTAGTGAAAATTGAATTGCTGATATCAAGTATTCGTATCCTGCGAATGAATAAAAGTCAATACGGCTTGCCTATTGCCATTCCCAGGATATAAATTATTGATATCAAGAATAATATTTTTTACTAGTAGAAATTTAATTGCTGATATCAAGAATTCAATTTCTGCTAGTGATGATGTCATTGCTGATATCAAGAATTAACATTGTTACTAGTGGAAATGTAATTGCTGATATCAAAAATAGCAATTGTTACTAGTAGAAATCTAATTCCTGATATCAAGAATAAACATTTTAACTAGTGAAAATTGAATTGTTCATATCAAGAATTCATATCCTGAGAATGAATAAAAGTCAAAATGGCTTGCCATACACTCTATGCTTATATCGTCTCCACAGCTGCGGCTCATAAATCATAAAGGACTGTCAACAGGTACAGAGTTTTCTCTCTCGTCTGAGGCTAGTGAGTTATCGCAGGTTTACACAATGGGCCAGACTAAACATGTTACAATTCAGTCAAGTCTATTTTGACTTTGTAATGCATTGAGGTTACATGAAAATACCCATATAATTCCCTTCTGTGATATGAGTGGTACCAATTGGTATGAGATTAGTTATGGCACTTACAGGAGAGCACTAGATTGATATTCCTCAAGCATTTTGGATAAACCTAAACCTCTAAAGCAGAGTATTAAACTTCTGCAATTAATTCAGTCTTAATATAAAAATCAGCTAATCAAGGTGTTCAGGGCAACTTATAGACAGGTGTGTTGGAGCAGGGTAGGAGACCCATGGAATAAAGGAATAATTTGTCTATGTAAACATATTTAGTCACAGAATGTTCAGAATTCAAAAAAGTAACCAAAAGCAATAATGTCATACTAATATTTGCCTACTGAATTGCAATTAGTCTATTCTCATGCATGTATTTGCATACTGGATCGGTCTACTTTTATTCACTGTATGCATTTATGATTTACATGTATAGCCAAGTTGATTATTTCAGTATAGTTATACATTTATATGCAACCAAATAACCTGACCTGATCTCACAGGAAAATGTATGAATTCATATGAGCCACCAATTTGACAAAATGTAAAATAGTTACAAATTGCCATGAGATTGTGTTGGAAAATAGGAAAATATGAAGTATGTAAAAGCTTGAATATGAGTACTTTCACAATCGAAATTAAAAATATTTTTATGTTTATATGTATATCTATTTACATTTTATGAACTGGTCAGTGGAAGAGACTATATATTTATTAAATAATTGCTAAAAAAAGTGCTTCTAACATATATGTCAGCTTTATTTTTAAGTTGTCATTAAGGCAAAACGTTATTATGGTGGCTTTCTCTGCTTTTAAACCAGTTTGTGCATCTGACGGAAAATATATGGCATATGCTGAGTGTGATTACAACTTTAATGTAACATTTAATTTACACAAAAACTTTCATTTATATATGATGAATCAAAATGCTAAATTCCATGAACTGACAGCATTTAATGCTGGTCATCTATAGTCTCCTTTTCGAAATTAGTGGACCAAGCAAGTCCAAGTGGACCAAAATTAGTGGACCCAGTAGCCTGGAATCCCAGTGTCCCCTGTTTTCCTTTCCAGGTAGAGCAGGTAAAACGTGCCCCTGTGTGTAAAGAGACCCAGCAGACTATTCAATCAGATTTTGCTGACACAAGCCTACAGTATGGTTCATGTATTCATATAGACACAAGGTCACTGCAGGATAGATGGTCTACATAACATCTTCATTCATTACATACATTATACACATGCACAGACACAGGCACATAAGTTTAGTTTTTCAAGCTTGTGTTGAGTATCAGGCTCTCACATTCAAATAAACTCCACGGAGAAAAAAAAATCACTTTCCAACTCATTCCAACAGCATTTTTTTTAAAAAGAGACAAGCATTCACACTATGTTAGTACAGACTGCTTTAAATGGGACGTTGTTCAATTTATCTCTTGGTTTCAGATACAAGACTGATCATGAGCATTCCAGTCAGTGACTGAGTAATTATATGCTACATAAATATGACATAAATGTTATAAAGTGAGGGATTTCCCCAGCACACACAGATACTGTTGAGTTTGCACTTTGCCAAAAGCCTTCATGGCTGTTGATTTCTATCAACAAACTTTCATCAGCACATCCACAACCTTTATAAAAGGTGAAATTAGACCCTCTCCAAGCACTACAAATAGGTCAAATTGAGTTCCAGACCTTTTGGCAGGAAACTTTTTTAAGATGGTGCAACATAACACAAGGTTTAAATCACAAATGATAGTCTGACTTTGCCGTTCTAATATTCTTAGTATTTTCTCAATATGAAGTAGCCTATTTTGACACTCAGTGTAAAACCACGATCAGGAAATGACATGAGTTGAATTCAAACTTGCATCCCCCACATGAGCACCACAGCTCAGCATCTCAGAGATCAAACACTGGAGCTTAATAAAGCCTATGTTCAAAGGTGATGCAGAAAAAAAGAGTAATTTTGTCTTGGGAATTGCACTTGTGGTTCTAGCAGGACAGACATACATATATTTGGTGAAATCATTTCTGCACCATTAGCCTCAGCAAACATAAGTGATTATGTGTTGAGCTGGTCAGGATTGTCAAACAAACAATCCTCAATTCACCAGCCATTAGCAGGAGAGGCAAAAATTTGAGCCCATCACTCTAAAATGAAAACTAAAATTCACTGCACCACTATCTCATCTTTTGAGACTGATCTTTCCCAAATATTTACTGCAATAACTGCTTCAGCATTGTCTGCAGAATGGATTACCTACATTAGCAGTACCTTTTGTGGCAGATGCTTAGCTGAGGGGTCTTCCTGCTGAGGAAGAGAGAGATGAGGGGATGGGTCACAGAGAGTCTAGAGAGGAAAGCAGAGCTTTGATCGCCCTTCCTTCCCTCAGGCGGTGTTTTGCTTGAGCACAGGTCATTACCATAACTAATATATTTCTTGCACCCCCTCCCATTATGCATCAGGTTTCTGTGAGGCTGCCATGCCTTTGAAGAACAAGTGTGCACACATTTTGTTACATTTGAGTATAGTAGTATAGCTATTACTCAATCTAATTTTAACTCAAATATCAGTTTTAACCCCTATATATATACTGCTGGTTCCAAAAGCTTGGAATAAAAAAGAAAAAAAATTCAGAATGTATTTACTTGATCAAAAATACAGTAAAAACATTCATATTGTTAAATATTATAATTAAAAAATACCCTATTTTAATATATTGTGATCCTTCAGAAATCATTTTATGTTGATTTGATGCTCAGTTGTTATTGGTGCTCATCAGTGAATAATGGTTTGTATTATTATCATTACTGTATTATTATCATACTGTAGTTATGAGTTCTTATATGAAAATAAACATTTCTACTTACAATCCTCTGAAAAATGCTACTGTGCTGAATTCTGATGCCAGGCAACTGTTGAAGTCACAGAGCAGAAGCGATCCATCGGGGATGGCCTGAGGGCTGAAGAGATGGGAAAGCAGGACCGCTGTCCCTCCATTCATCTGTATTACACTGGAGTGCAGTGCCAAACCATCCATTTGCCTCCTGAGTGACTCTGTCCTCAAGAACTCCACTGTTGTTTCTTGCTAACAGGCAGAACATGGCACATTAATGCCCGACACATGCATTATTGATGGAGGGCAGGAGCTGATAAGCTCGTTGTAGCTGCAGGCTTCTTCTTCTACACAGAGGGCCAATTAAATGCAACCCAATTCATGGCCTCATAAAGCTTTTCGTTGTTCAGGGACAGCTGATATACTCACTCAAACAGATGGATGTGTAGAGACAACAGAGGCACCCAAGTCTACTATATACATATATACACTAGCTGTGTTGAAAAGCTTAGTGTGCTACCCAGCTAGGCAAGATTTATAGGCATTATAGGCACACATCTGACCCAAAGGCTAAAGTTCTGATGCCTTATTCCTTGTTTAGGGCAACTTCTAAGGCAGCACCGAATATTTCTTGAATGCATTGTAATTGGCTTTGGATACAAGTGCCTACCAAATGGAAATGAACAAGTACATAAGAAATATCAGTAGAAAATGGTTCCATCTTGTACAATTTTTCACCCAATATGTGTGTGTGTGTGTGTGTGTGTGTGTGTGTGAGTGTGTTTATTAGAGCATTAAATCATTAGCGTTGCAAGATGCTAACATCAATCTCTATTGGAATGAACCGCGAGTGGATTTCCACACACACACACAAACCAAAATGAATGGTTATTTGCTTTAGATAACATGTTTAAAGTTTTTATCGAATTAAAAAACACATTTTTCACCCAATATTTGTGTGTGTGTGTTTCCTTTTCATTCCTTGTTTTTCTTTTCTTTTAAATCCATTTAGCTCTGGAACATGCTATCATCATTCATCAACTTATTGGAATCAATTGCGATTTAATTTTTCTTTTGAGTCTCTTGTGAATTTCCTGTGAGAAGTATTGTGTGACCATTATTGAGTTGTTGCCCATAAAGACTATTTTTGAGCTTCTATTCCAGTTAGGATGCTACCTTGGAAAGTAGCCACCTTTGTAGACAGCAGTGAGGTCTGTCAGACAATCTGAATTTAATAGGACTGCTACTAAAACACACACAACCACACAAATCCATAAGATCTGGCCTTTTCACAGTGTCCAGCATGATGCATTATCACCTGGCTCCTCACCTTTCCTACTCTTACCTCAAACCCAGAACAGGTTGAGAGAATCCCTAAGGAGCACTGTTACCCCTGACACACACGGCTCACTGACAGCTCCAACATGATCTCTGACCCCACATGCACCATTAGCCTCAGCAAACATAAGTGATTATGTGTTGAGCTGGTCAGGATTGTCAAACAAACAATCCTCAATTCACCAGCCATTAGCAGGAGAGGCAAAAATTTGAGCCCATCACTCTAAAATGAAAACTAAAATTCACTGCACCACTATCTCATCTTTTGAGACTGATCTTTTCCAAATATTTACTGCAATAACTGCTTCAGCATTGTCTGCAGAATGGATTACCTACAGTAGCAGTACCTTTTGTGGCAGATGCTTAGCTGAGGGGTCTTCCTGCTGAGGAAGAGAGAGATGAGGGGATGGGTCACAGAGAGTCTAGAGAGGAAAGCAGAGCTTTGATCGCCCTTCCTTCCCTCAGGCGGTGTTTTGCTTGAGCACAGGTCATTACCATAACTAATATATTTCTTGCACCCCCTCCCATTATGCATCAGGTTTCTGTGAGGCTGCCATGCCTTTGAAGAACAAGTGTGCACACATTTTGTTACATTTGAGTATAGTAGTATAGCTATTACTCAATCTAATTTTAACTCAAATATCAGTTTTAACCCCTATATATATACTGCTGGTTCCAAAAGCTTGGAATAAAAAAGAAAAAAAATTCAGAATGTATTTACTTGATCAAAAATACAGTAAAAACATTCATATTGTTAAATATTATAATTAAAAAATACCCTATTTTAATATATTGTGATCCTTCAGAAATCATTTTATGTTGATTTGATGCTCAGTTGTTATTGGTGCTCATCAGTGAATAATGGTTTGTATTATTATCATTACTGTATTATTATCATACTGTAGTTATGAGTTCTTATATGAAAATAAACATTTCTACTTACAATCCTCTGAAAAATGCTACTGTGCTGAATTCTGATGCCAGGCAACTGTTGAAGTCACAGAGCAGAAGCGATCCATCGGGGATGGCCTGAGGGCTGAAGAGATGGGAAAGCAGGACCGCTGTCCCTCCATTCATCTGTATTACACTGGAGTGCAGTGCCGAACCATCCATTTGCCTCCTGAGTGACTCTGTCCTCAAGAACTCCACTGTTGTTTCTTGCTAACAGGCAGAACATGGCACATTAATGCCCGACACATGCATTATTGATGGAGGGCAGGAGCTGATAAGCTCGTTGTAGCTGCAGGCTTCTTCTTCTACACAGAGGGCCAATTAAATGCAACCCAATTCATGGCCTCATAAAGCTTTTGGTTGTTCAGGGACAGCTGATATACTCACTCAAACAGATGGATGTGTAGAGACAACAGAGGCACCCAAGTCTACTATATACATATATACACTAGCTGTGTTGAAAAGCTTAGTGTGCTACCCAGCTAGGCAAGATTTATAGGCATTATAGGCACACATCTGACCCAAAGGCTAAAGTTCTGATGCCTTATTCCTTGTTTAGGGCAACTTCTAAGGCAGCACCGAATATTTCTTGAATGCATTGTAATTGGCTTTGGATACAAGTGCCTACCAAATGGAAATGAACAAGTACATAAGAAATATCAGTAGAAAATGGTTCCATCTTGTACAATTTTTCACCCAATATGTGTGTGTGTGTGTGTGTGTGTGTGTGTGTGAGTGTGTTTATTAGAGCATTAAATCATTAGCGTTGCAAGATGCTAACATCAATCTCTATTGGAATGAACCGCGAGTGGATTTCCACACACACACACAAACCAAAATGAATGGTTATTTGCTTTAGATAACATGTTTAAAGTTTTTATCGAATTAAAAAACACATTTTTCACCCAATATTTGTGTGTGTGTGTTTCCTTTTCATTCCTTGTTTTTCTTTTCTTTTAAATCCATTTAGCTCTGGAACATGCTATCATCATTCATCAACTTATTGGAATCAATTGCGATTTAATTTTTCTTTTGAGTCTCTTGTGAATTTCCTGTGAGAAGTATTGTGTGACCATTATTGAGTTGTTGCCCATAAAGACTATTTTTGAGCTTCTATTCCAGTTAGGATGCTACCTTGGAAAGTAGCCACCTTTGTAGACAGCAGTGAGGTCTGTCAGACAATCTGAATTTAATAGGACTGCTACTAAAACACACACAACCACACAAATCCATAAGATCTGGCCTTTTCACAGTGTCCAGCATGATGCATTATCACCTGGCTCCTCACCTTTCCTACTCTTACCTCAAACCCAGAACAGGTTGAGAGAATCCCTAAGGAGCACTGTTACCCCTGACACACACGGCTCACTGACAGGCTGATATACTCACTCAAACAGATGGATGTGTAGAGACAACAGAGGCACCCAAGTCTACTATATACATATATACACTAGCTGTGTTGAAAAGCTTAGTGTGCTACCCAGCTAGGCAAGATTTATAGGCATTATAGGCACACATCTGACCCAAAGGCTAAAGTTCTGATGCCTTATTCCTTGTTTAGGGCAACTTCTAAGGCAGCACCGAATATTTCTTGAATGCATTGTAATTGGCTTTGGATACAAGTGCCTACCAAATGGAAATGAACAAGTACATAAGAAATATCAGTAGAAAATGGTTCCATCTTGTACAATTTTTCACCCAATATGTGTGTGTGTGTGTGTGTGTGTGTGTGTGTGAGTGTGTTTATTAGAGCATTAAATCATTAGCGTTGCAAGATGCTAACATCAATCTCTATTGGAATGAACCGCGAGTGGATTTCCACACACACACACAAACCAAAATGAATGGTTATTTGCTTTAGATAACATGTTTAAAAAATCTATAGAAAACAGAGTTTTTATCGAATTAAAAAACACATTTTTCACCCAATATTTGTGTGTGTGTGTTTCCTTTTCATTCCTTGTTTTTCTTTTCTTTTAAATCCATTTAGCTCTGGAACATGCTATCATCATTCATCAACTTATTGGAATCAATTGCGATTTAATTTTTCTTTTGAGTCTCTTGTGAATTTCCTGTGAGAAGTATTGTGTGACCATTATTGAGTTGTTGCCCATAAAGACTATTTTTGAGCTTCTATTCCAGTTAGGATGCTACCTTGGAAAGTAGCCACCTTTGTAGACAGCAGTGAGGTCTGTCAGACAATCTGAATTTAATAGGACTGCTACTAAAACACACACAACCACACAAATCCATAAGATCTGGCCTTTTCACAGTGTCCAGCATGATGCATTATCACCTGGCTCCTCACCTTTCCTACTCTTACCTCAAACCCAGAACAGGTTGAGAGAATCCCTAAGGAGCACTGTTACCCCTGACACACACGGCTCACTGACAGCTCCAACATGATCTCTGACCCCACAGCACTCTGGGACCTAAACGGCCGTGTGTTGGGGGAGATTTTTTTGGATATGTAGGGCTGATCCTTGAGACAGGAAACTCACTGGGGCTTTGGGATCTTTAGGGAGTGTGGGGGGTTGAGGTTTGGAGTGGATGGAAATGTGTGTGTATGTGTCGGTGGGTCCATGCTGCCTGTTATCTGTGGAGCGCTACATAAATCATAAAGGGTCAGGGAGTCACGGCAGTCATTATGGCGTTCCCTTGGAATCACGCCCAGGGCCAGATCATCCATCCCAGAGAGAGACTCTCCTCGGTGAAGAAAAACCTTTGCCAGACCACCACCAGAGAAAACAAACAGCGCTTTGATTTCATTGACATCTCAGAGAAAGGCAACACACTGAGAAAAACTAATAACGGCACGATACACCCAAGCAAGTGAATTTAGCCTCTTCTTTGAATCATCAATAACTCTTTGTTTTAAAATATTCATGATGTCAGATTGCTTGCCAATTCACACAGCAAGAAAGTCTAACTCTGTTGAAAAAAGCCTCAACCTACATTTCTGCAGATCTTTACTATCAACACCAAATGCCTGAGAGAGCCTTGCTAGTAATCATTTAGATTGTTAAAATGTACTGCAATATGATATGGCATACATTGCTAATAATATTGAATCATTCCTATGGTTTGATCATTATGCGGTGCATGTACTGTATTGAATTGGCGTTTACTTAGTTGCATTATTGGTGAAAGTAAGAAAGCAGGGAAGCATCACTACTGTTATTGCTCATATTAGGGTTATGGATTTAAACAATCCCTTATGCTAAATATTAAACTTTGGTTTAGATAACCATTGCTATAGACACGAATGCTCAAACTGCAGCTTGCCAAGGAGATGTGTGTTATTGCTTTTCTAAATGACTGGACAATTGTGTCTGTGAATATCAAAGAGAAAGCTTGACTTGGGCCAATTACCCAAGTAATTGCCTACAGTAGCAACCATTCAGAACACCCTGACAAGCCTGTAACAATTTACAAAAGTTACTCATAATACCTTAGCAACCACATAGAAAATATTGCAGTGGAAAGCTCATATTTTCTGTTTGGAGTTGGTAAGATTTTTAATGATTTTCAAAGAAGTGTCTTATGCTCAACAAAGCTTCATTTATTTGGTCAGAAATACAGTAAAACAATGTTGTGAATTATTGATACAATTTTAAACAACTGTTTTCTATTTTAATATACTTTAAAATGTAATTTATTCCTGTGATGCAAAGCTGAATTTTCAGCATCATTACTCCAGTCTTCAGTATCACATGATCCTTCAGAATAATTTTGCTATATGGCAATTGCTGCTCAAGAAACATTTATTATCACAGTTAAAAACAGTTGCTGCTTACTATTTTGTAGTAAATAGTGGGGGAAAATATTTCTGATCCACAACTTTTGAATGTGAACAATGAAAGAATGAATGAATGAATCAATCAATCAATCAATCAATCAATCAATCAATCAATCAATCAATCAATCAATCAATCAATCAATCAATCAATCAATCAATCAATCAATCAATCAATCAATCAATCAATCAATCAATCAATCAATCAATCAATCAATCAATCAATCAATCAATCAATCAATCAATCAATCAATCAATCAATCAATCAATCAATCAATCAATGCATTTCTGTATGAATTTTGTTATTTTTTCTCCACAATTTTCTGCAATATATTCTGCATTATTC
>NW_015629560.1:22695-24454 GCF_001515625.1 Sinocyclocheilus rhinocerous
AATCAATCAATCAATCAATCAATCAATCAATCAATCAATCAATCAATCAATCAATCAATCAATCAATCAATCAATCAATCAATCAATCAATCAATCAATCAATCAATCAATCAATCAATCAATCAATCAATCAATCAATCAATCAATCAATCAATCAATCAATCAATCAATCAATCAATCAATCAATGCATTTCTGTATGAATTTTGTTATTTTTTCTCCACAATTTTCTGCAATATATTCTGCATTATTTTAAAGTAATCTGATATTCACACTTAAATATGAAATATATAAATAAGGTTATAAGAGAAAGGTTATAAGAAAGGTATAAGAAAACAATTATAAGAAAGGTTAAAAAAAATCTCCCATTGACTCACTATTTAAAATATAACCAAGAGAAACCACTGTTTTTGTTTGTGTGCTGCATTTCAATTGGTCTTCTTTCCTTTTCATTAATTTGAATATTGTTTCATGATTGGCCTGTACTGTCTTGTTTTACGACACAAGTTTCCTCTCAGATGCATTTCCGAGTTTCTCAGAAGTGGAAGTCATCATAGTTGGGTAAACTTCTATAGCAGTAAGTGGGAGACTACATCAAATATATTTATTTATTTTGTTTTGCATTCCAATTTGCTCAGATAGCAAATTAAAACTCCATGATAGTGTTTTCATGACTTTCAAAAAGAGAGAAAGAGAGAGAGAGAGAGAGAGAGAGAGAGAGATAGAGGGATTGGTAACAGCAGTCAGAAGAGAGAACAATATCAAATTTATCGCCATTTCCACAGCCGCTGTATTAGAAACAGTCAGCAATCCTGCTCCTGGAGGGCCAACGTCCTGCAGAGTTTCGGTCCAACCAGCTCCAAAACACTTGCCTAGAAATTTCTAATGAGTCTAAAGACCATGACTATCTAGTTCAGGTGTGTTTAATTAAGGTTGGAGCTAAACTCTGCAAGACAGTGGCCCTCCAGGAACAGGTTTGGACAGCCCTGCTCTACAGCACACTTTCATATGTTGCTACCTATCTAGGATCCACTTGTAACTGTCCGTGAGGTGTGAGCAATGAATGTGAGTCTATATCAATGTGTTTACAAGGTGATGGATGTAACTATTAGATACTGCAAAGGGAGAAAACTCAACTTACTGCCTGTCTGTACAATCGATAGGTTTCATCAACCAGCTCAATCTTGACTTCCTCCTGAAACAGCTCGCTTTCAGGTCTCTCAATCATGGCAGATTTTATTTAAAATGCATCAGGTTGGAGAATGACAACATGACATTTCATTTACACAGAACCAAAGCCTAAAACCAAGCCTACATAAAACTTCCAGTAAACATCATATACCTTAAAGGAACACTCCACTATTTTTTGAAAATAGGCTCATTTTCAAACTCCCCTAGAATTAAACAGTTGAGTTTTACCGTTTTCGAATCCATTCAGCCGATCTCCGGGTCTGGCGGTAGCACTTTTAGCTTAGCTTAGCATAGATCATTGAATCTTATTAGACCGTTAGCATCTCGCTCAAAAATGACCAAAGAGTTTCGATATTTTTCCTATTTAAAACTTGACTCTACTAAGACCGACTGTACTAAGAAAACTCTGTACTAAGACCGACAGAAAATGAAAAGTTGCGATTTTTTTTCTAGGCTGATATGGCTAAGTTCTAAATAATCCTCTCTAAACCTAACACTCACAAAAAAAAAGTATATATATACAGTGCTGCTTGAAAGTTTGTGAACCCTTTAGAATTTTCTATATTTCTG
>NW_015629560.1:24485-35146 GCF_001515625.1 Sinocyclocheilus rhinocerous
AGAGTATAGTTCCTAGCCATATCGGCCTAGAAAATCGCAACTTTTCATTTTCTGTCGGTTTTAGTACACGATGTAACTACAGAAGAGTCATATTTTTAAATAGGAAAAATATTGAAACTTTTTGGTCATTTTTGAGCAAGATGCTAATGGTCTAATCAGATTCAATGATCTATGCTAAACTAAGCTAAAAGTGCTACCACCAGACCCGGAGATCGGCTGAATGGATTCGAAAACGGTAAAACTCAACTGTTTAACTCTTGGGGAGTTGGAAAATTAGCTATTGGAAAATGAGCTATTTTCAAAAATAGTGGAGTGTTCCTTTAAGCCTACATGGACGTTTTATAAGGCAGAAACAGGCTTGAGTGTTCGTAGCTGACTGCCAAATTAATTGTCAAAAAGACACAGTATGATAAATACAGGCAGCCCCCGAATGGCTAAAGTGGCCCATATTCATCATTCATTGAAACACAATGAATCACAAGAAGCCCTCCAGGGAACTTAGATCTCTGTGTTTTACTATGAAGGCTACTAAGAGGTACTGCAAGAAGAACAAACAAATATAAAAATGATCTACTGGTGTTGTTGTAATGATTACAGATTTGGAACACCCAGCAGAATCATGAACTTCGCGGGCCTTCATAAATAAACGCAAATGTGTTTGAGTGTATATGTGTGCGGGACATTTTAAGTGCATGTCTCTGCGCCTGGAGGAGGGGCAAAAGTGTGGAATTGACTTTTTCTTCCATGTGGAGAGAGGTAATCACTCATTCTGAGTGGCAGGTGTGTTTTTGTTTGCCGTGCGCAATGGCCTTGCCTTGACACACACATTTAATTCTGTTATTTTAGCCTTCCTATTCGTAATAATTAAGTGTTCTCACACCCCAGTGATCCCAGTTGAAATGATGTATGAATTTTTGGTTGTTTGCACGCTTCTGTGAGTGTTGTGTTTTATCCTTCAGGGCAGGGCGCTATTTGAGTTTTTCACTCAGGGTACAATGAGATGTGTGCTTGAACATTTGCTTTGCTTGTCACAGTGGGGGTCTACGCTGTAAAGCAGACATTTTGACCAAATTCGACCTCAACACAAAATTGCTCTCTATTCTTATATCCTCTATAAAGTAGCAGATTCGTTGTGATAAATAAATGTTTGCATGTACGTGTATAAAACGTGTTTCATTAAAGAGTAACAAAAAAATTACATTAATTAATTAATTAATTACAAATCCAAACATAAAACCAGCTAGATTTGGGGAGTTTCTTTAACTAAAAAAAAAAAATGACATTCACATTAGATTCACATTAGATTTTTATTATTTTGCCCATGCCTCAAACCAAGACTGCAGTTATCATTCAGTTTAATTGTCAAATACACCTGGCATTGTTTATTATGAATATTGTTGACTCCTTGACAAATAACTTTTGTTCCTCTGTTATAAGTCACTTTGGATAAAAGCGTATTGCTAAATGCATAAATGTACATGTAATTAATAGAATGTTTAATATTTAAAGTATTACTATTTTTATTATTTGAATTTGCTCTATATCAACAATTACAAAAACAACAATAATACAAAAAAAACTACATAAATTGCTTTCTGTGTGTGTGTGTGTAATACTTAAAATAGAATTTGTGTCAAGTTATACATTATACATTATTTCACTTTGTTTTCAGGGTAAGTAAAATGTTGTGCTAGCTATGAAATTAGATTTGGCAAAATAATGGGGTATTTGTTATACGTTGCATCGTCATTTTCAAACACAGAATACTATCAAAAGAAAAAAAATTATTTGAGACACTATGTAAATTATATTTATGCTTCAGAAAAATTATCACGTTTATTTTTCGCAATGCCAAAAGTTCTCATATTGGGAAAAAAACAAACAAACAAACAAAAAACAGTTATACATGAAAAACTGACCCAAACCAGACCCAAATTTCATGGTTGAGAATTAAAAAGTAGAAGCAAAAGACTCCAGTTATCATAGCTATGTTAAAACAAATAATTATACACAAGCGGTGCAAATCATGACACTCTAACTAAACAAGTACATTTTAACACACTTGTAAAAGGAGTGAGTGAAAAAGCAAAGAGATTACACTCACCAAAGTGCTTAAAAGAAAAATGAGCATATAAAGAAGACAGAGAGCAAGTGCTGCTCCATCGAGTGTGCAGTAAAAACAAGATATTACTTAAGCTCTGATCTGCCATTCAGTCCTACATTAAAGTTCATTATTAAAAGGGAGAGCAGGACCACCATACAAGTGTTAATTGCTCATGTGACTTTTTTTATAGAGCACAACACAGATGGTAGTCTTTTTCAGTAACCTAGAATCTAATTTAATGTTTACAACATAAAAAAAGAGAAAACATTGTAAATTAAAAATATCATTTAAATACTTAAACTTTACATGGCTGTTTCAAAACCTACGAGGTGCACACTTTATAGAATGTAGCAGGTAATTCACAGTGTTTTTGTCATGTTATAGATGAAACCAGTGTTTACCTGAGAATAAACCATCATTTTCCTTTCATTTTGTTTCTTGATGTATGTGATGCTACATGCAGCAACATCTGTCCCTCAGCTCCGTATGTATGTTGTGAGAAAAACCTGACAGAAGAAAGGGAGAGAGATTGAGGATTTTCTTAATGCAGCTCTTTCCATTAATATTTTCAAAGGGTAAGTGTTGAACAGAAGTGCTGCATGTTTTTGCTAGATAGAGCGTGAAATGAATCGTAAGGAAACAACAATTCAGTGCGAGAGCAAGTGCTGCTCCATCGAGTGTGCAGTAAAAACAAGATATTACTTAAGCTCTGATCTGCCATTCAGTCCTACATTAAAGTGCATTATTAAAAGGGAGAGCAGGACCACCATACAAGTGTTAATTGCTCATGTGACTTTTTTATAGAGCACAACACAGATGGTAGTCTTTTTCAGTAACCTAGAATCTAATCTAATGTTTACAACATAAAAAAAGAGAAAACATTGTAAATTAAAAATATCATTTAAATACTTAAACTTTACATGGCTGTTTCAAAACCTACGAGGTGCACACTTTATAGAATGTAGCAGGTAATTCACAGTGTTTTTGTCATGTTATAGATGAAACCAGTGTTTACCTGAGAATAAACATCATCATTTTCCTTTCATTTTGTTTCTTGATTTATGTGATGCTACATGCAGCAACATCTGTCCCTCAGCTCCGTATGTATGTTGTGAGAAAAACCTGACAGAAGAAAGGGAGAGAGATTGAGGATTTTCTTAATGCAGCTCTTTCCATTAATATTTTCAAAGGGTAAGTGTTGAACAGAAGTGCTGCATGTTTTTGCTAGATAGAGCGTGAAATGAATCGTAAGGAAACAACAATTCAGTGCATCTCAGAGAAACGAGAGATGGTGTTTATGGGCTTTTGAGATTAAAATGAGGAGTGTACTGTTTCCACTGCTCTCACAAATCACTGATAACATATTTACTCAAGACACGTTTCAGGGAGAGAAAAACACTTTGTGTGCACATCTAACAATATTCATATCTATTTGTTTGTGCGTTTATATGTGTGTGAGAGAGTTAATGTAGGGCTGTGCATTTAATTGAGTTGAGAATATCTTTTAAATTGCAATGCAATTGACCCTCTGCTTATGCTCCATCCCCATTAGTTACTGTTACTTACTCAGACAAGCTTTACAAAAGATCCCAAAGGAAAAAAAACTGATCCTAACAATTCAAACACTAAAGCTACATTAATCAATTAAAAATTTTAAGTAAATTTACATTTTAGTCAGTTTCAAAACACATCTTTTTCTCAACGTTTTGTCCTTCCGTCCACATTGGAACTATGCTTTTGTTCAGCGAAAATGGCGCTTCTTGAAAATGCATGACTATTTAGTCACGTGACACCATCATGTGATTAATTCAGCTCAAAACAATCAAGATGGTGGTCCATGTTGCACTTCCATTGTTGTGCCTGCTATTTATCCATTGTTTTGTATGGAAATCTTGCACCTTCTCTGGGTACCTGTGTCAATATTATAAGTGAAAATGTGAATGTAAAATACATTTTAAACCCATGGATCCTCCACAGACTTATAAAGAGCAAAGGCTTGTCTGAGAAAATGCCACATAGTAACCGTTGCTAAGGTATGATGCTTTTAAAATAAGAGTTAGTGAAGAGTCATATCCTGAAATTGAATTAAAAGTATAGTTTTTAATACTATATTTCATTTGTCAGTACAAATTACTAATATGAATGTTATCATACACACATTCTTTTTCTGGTGGCTATTTTCTGGTGAAAGCAAAAGTAAAATCTGTTTTGATCTGCTGAGCTAATTATTTTGATAGTATAAAACTATGACATATGTCTAATCAGATGAGAAAAATTTATTATATGTACTGTACAAGGGAATAAATTGTCATAATTAGGCAAATTAACTCGTCTTCCTGTCATTACGATTTGTGTCTGTGTTTGTTGTGGCAAAATAAAAATATATCCCCTAATTAAAAAGCAGGTAATTCATAAATTCTACATTTTGTCCAACTCTGGCTAGTGTCCCAGTGTGTTGATATGAGTGTGTGATCATACAAATGGCCTTATTTCCATATTATCTATCCTTTTCCACATTATGAGGCAATCCATAAACTCTCAATTTCCAACAATACTGCCTATCTCAGTGAAACATTCAGCCATAAACAACACCCTCTGAATATTCATCATCAATTAGCTGGTTTTCATTGCAACCTCTTAGCTAAACAAAAGCATATGTTTAATATGTGCTCAAGCTAACTGTAGCAGCAGGGCAAAATGTTCCTACTTCTCCTCAGAAACAGCCAATAAATTTGACATTGATTTTCAATTTCAGACTTCATTTCCTGGTCGGTTTCCCACATATTATGTGGTTAGCAGCTGCCACCTTTGTTCATGTTGGCCATATTTTCAAAAGTACAGCAATAACACCGTATATGCTACAGTGACCATGTTGAGGTCTTGGACTAAGGTACAAACAGCCATACTGTACATAATGAGACACTTTGAGAAAAGTTTGCGTTTGGCTATATGTAATACTCTTACGGAAAAGAAGGACACTTCAGCATGCTTTTAGATCTTACTATGAAAATATTGCACTTTAAAAGAATATACTAAACAATAATGTTTATAAAATTATAGATTAAATGCATATAAAATGCAACTAGCCTAACTTTTGACCCACTTAAGAACATCTGGTAACACTATATTTTACAGTGTCCTTGTTACATGTTACATAGTAATAACATAGTAATACATAGTAATAACTATTGAACAAGATGGCGCCGCAAATGGCAGCCAGGACGCTGAGCTCCACAATTCTTCTGATGTTTTTGTTTGTTTGTTCTGTGTTTTGTCATTCTTCTTCTATAAGTTTTACCAGAGATGAACTCCTTAACATTAAGCAGCACATCCCAGACAATATTTTTCCGGTTTTTGATTATTCGGACGTTTTGTTGGACATTCTGTTGGACAGTCGGAGGTACAGCTGTGTTGTTCAAACGCACGCAGAAGAGGGAAACGCGCTGGCGCCCTGGTGAAGCTCTGCTCGTGCGGCTTTCGGACTGCGCTCCCAAGCATTCATCTTGCAAATGTCCATTCCCTTCCTAACAAAACAGATGAACTTCTTCTCCTCACCCGCACCAACAAGGACTTTTCAAACTCTGCTGCACTGCGCTTCACTGAAACCTGGCTGAGTGAAGCCATTCCGGACAACGCGCTTCATCTGCCGGGCTACCAGCTGTTCAGAGCGGATCGCATCGCGGAGTTAACGGGGAAAACCAGAGGAGGTGGATTGTGTTTCTACATCAACGAACGTTGGTGTTCAGATGTAACAACGCTGAAAAAGGTATGCTGTCCTAATTTAGAGGCACTCATCATAAACTGTAAACCTTTCTACTCGCCGCGGGAGTTTTCCTCTTTCATTCTCGTGAATGTGTACGTGCCCCCGGACGCGTGCGTGAGCGCCGCGATGCAACAGCTGGCCGAACAAATAACTGAAATGGAGCAAAGGTACCCAGACTCTATTTTAATCATTCTTGGAGATTTTAACAAATCAAATCTCTCCCGTGAACTGCCAAAATACAAGCAGCACATTACGTGTCCCACCAGAGACAGCACTATTTTGGATCACTGTTACACAGCAATAAAGGATGCATATCACTCTGTCCCACGAGCAGCTTTGGGGCTCTCTGATCACTGTTTGGTTCATCTTATACCGACCTACAGGCAGAAATCAGCTAAACCTGTTTTAAGGACTGTTAAAAGATGGACTAATGAAGCAGAGCGTGATTTACAAGCCTGTTTTGACCTCACTGATTGGAGTATTTTTGAAGCTGCAGCCACCGATCTGGACTAGCTCACAAAGACTGTAACTTCATATATCAGTTTCTGTGAAGATATGTGCATTCCCTCTGTCAATCTCCTGAAGTTCGCAGACGACACTACAGACATCGGCCTCATCAAGGACGAAGACGAGTCTGCTTACAGACAGGAGGAGAGTGGCTAAAAAAAACTACTCAGAAAAGCTGAGAAGAAAGCTTTCAGCAAACGATCCAGCGTCAGTATGGACTGGTCTGAGGGCCAGGCACAAGAACAGTTTTTTTTCCCCCACAGGCTATATTCAGCCTGAACAATAATCTTTCATAATTATACATCGTCCATCACAACTAACATAGTTATCTGACATATTTATCAGTATATTAAGCAACTAGGCTACATTTTATTTTAAGGTGTCCTTGTTACAGTGTAATTATACATTTAATTACTAAGTAATTAATGAACTACACATACTTACTAAAAGGTTAGGGTTAGGATTAAGGTTTACTTAGGGTTACTTGCATGTAATTATGCATAATTTATCGTTATTATAATAGTAAGTACATGTAACATTGTAACAATGTAATAATGTAACATAGCATGTATCATTGCTCTTTTGTTGATTTTGATTGCTTCCATTGTCCTCATTTGTAAGTCGCTTTGGATAAAAGTGTCTGCTAAATGACTAAATGTAAATGTAAATGTAACACGTGTAACAACAACACCTTATTATATAATGTTTCCACCAACTAACCCTAAAATAAACCCTAATCCTAACCCTATAGTAAGTATTTCAATGTACAATTACACTGTAATAAAGATGCCGTGATTATAATTCAAAAGGTTACATTTCATTTTAGGGTGTCCTTGTTACACGTGTTACATTTACATTTAGTCATTTAGCAGACGCTTTTATCCAAAGCGACTTACAAAGTACTGAGTAATATTAATTAACAGTATGGTTTAGGGATAGTTGTAAGTAATTACGCATAATTTAGTGTTATTACTACCATAAGTGCATGCAATGTGTAACAAAGACACTGGAAAATAAGGTGTTACCAAATAAAATGTAACTGAACATCTCATAATTACTTTTATATATCTGCTGAATTGTTTGATCAAACAATATGCCAGAAACGACACTTTTAAAGTATATTCAATAGAAGAAAGAAACTCATACAGCTTTGGAACAACAAGAAAGTAAGGAAATTATGACACGTTTCATTTTTGGGGGAACTTTTTATTTTACAGTCATGCAAGTGTACTCTCTTTATAAACTTTATTTTACTAATATTATATTACCTGCAAGTACTTTAATATATTTCTAAAGATTATACATACACTACAAGTGCACATTCAATACAATTAAGCACTTTTTAGGGTTGATGTGTCATGATAGCAAACAATATGCCAGAAACGACACTTTTAAAGTATATTCAATAGAAGAAAGAAACTCATACAGCTTTGGAACAACAAGAAAGTAAGGAAATTATGACACGTTTCATTTTTGGGTGAACTTTTTATTTTACAGTCATGCAAGTGTACTCTCTTTATAAACTTTTATTTTACTAATATTATATTACCTGCAAGTACTTTAATATATTTCTAAAGATTATACGTACACTACAAGTGCACATGCAATACAATTAAGCACTTTTTAGGGTTGATGGTTTCTTTCTATTAGTGCAATATTTAACACCTTTGTGTTGTTAATGGTGTCAGTGAGTTCAAGTGCAGCTCTTCAGTTCTGCATCTGTTGGCACACCTTTCCCTTCATTCACACCAATGCATACATGCATTCTAGGGTACGTTTTCTTCTTGTAACTCTACCTTGTAAATTCCTGTCAGATTGTAGGATAGGCTCATGAGTAAAACACAGTCAGCTGATGGTGTAAATAACAATTCACAATGATAATTACAGAGCTGCTAACTTGTAAACGTGTCAAAGCATCCCTTATCCCCATCCAATCTATTACCTTACGGCACAGGTATGCGCTCATGCTCTCTTTACTGGATAGTGTAATGAGAATGGAAACAGAAAGAAAGAAAAGAGGTGAAAATAAGTGTGCTAGCAAGATGGAAGGACATATATGTTGTTACTGTAAGGGACAAGTACGGACAGCTAGGCAATAATAAGGAAGATTGGGTGGGGTTTCAGGGTGAATAACTGTGTGTTCAACACCTTGCTCATATAATCATACACCTAGCACAATGTTTATGGGCTCACATGAATCAATGGACAGATTTACTCTTTCTCCATGAACAATAACTCCACCCAGCAGCAGGGACAAAATCATGTGGGTATTCGGAGTTGAGCTGCCAACTTTGCATTACAAGTGTTTCCATTTATGAAGCATGAAGAATTGTAAATTAACTGCAAATTTAAACTACAATCAGTCAGTAGACATGAGTGGTTCTACACAGTATCTTTGGCCAGATTGCTCCGAAAGCTACAGCTAAATTATATTTCCTGCTTTAAAGTTTATTGTTGCAAAGTTTACAATTTAAAGTTGTTGACTATGCTGTCAGGATAACATTGTGACAAAAATACAGCACTGTAAAAAAAAAAAAGGTAAAATTACAAAACTTAAAATTACAGTAAAATATCTTAATTAAAAACAAGTGCAAAAACAATAATTTTACAGAGATGTTCATTAAAGGTTTTACAGAAAAAAAAACCTGTTATTTTACAAATTTTCCTTGTTTCAATTACAATATTTTACTTTAATTTTACGTTTTTTGTTTGGCAGCCATAGCTGCCAGTCATTTGACTGTTTTTTTAACAGGACTTTTTTTAAAAGTTGAAAACCCTTATTTTACTGATTTTTTTCCTTGTTTCAATTATGATATTTTACTTTAGTTTTATGGTTTTTGTTTGGCAGGTGTCTGCCAGTCATTTGACAATTTTTTAAAGGGACTTTTTTTACAGTGTAAATGTCAGACTCTGTTTCTGTCTTGTGCTATGTTTTCCTCCCCCACGTGCTCCATGTTATGTTTATGCCCTTATTTGAGCCTTCCCGTTCCTGTCCTTAGGTTCATTTGTCCCAGGTGTTTCCTATGTTGATTATGTAATTGATTTCAGGTGTTCTTCTTTGTGTGCCTCCTCTAGTCCTGTCTATTTATAGTGTTTCCTGTTTTGAGTTCCCTGTGCTGTCTTGAACGTCGATCCCGTGTCCTACGTGTGATTCCTAGATGTAAATAAAGTCTGTTGATTATGATTCTCCTGCGTTCTCCTCGTTCCTCGCTCCTTCACAGTAGGCACACCGTGACAGAAGACAGCACCGTAACAGTAAGTGGCGCCCCTTCTCCCCGTTTTGTTTCCGGTTTTTGAAAAGTATTTTTTTTCCCCGTTTGTTTCTCCCCGTGTCATGGAAATAGCCGCACGCTTAATTTTCCTAGCCCGTAGAGATCTCCTCTTCGTCGAGTATGCCAGGGAGTTCTGCGGGCTCGCCGCTGCGACAGCATTAGATGACGCCACCATCAACTCTCTGTTGTGGCACAGGGCCAACTACCATTGCCCCGTGGACCTCCCAGATACCACGGGTCTAAGCTGGAGGGAAGGGACCCTCCGGTGTCTGGAGAGCGTTCGGCCCAGAGCCAGAACCAGCCCGCCGTCAATTCCGCCAGCCATTCCTCAGGCAAGCCCACCGGCCGCCACAATGTCAAGCCCGCCGGCCGCCCTATTCACCCATAACCAAAAGAGGAGGATGAGGCAAAATGGATGGCTCTCGGCCCTCATCTTCGCTCAAGTGTCGGCTCCAGCCCCAGAGCTCGCTCCAGTGTCAGCTCCACCCCAGAGCTTGCTCCAGTATGGGCTCCAACCCCCAAATCCAGCCCAAAGAGGGCTCCTGTTCCCGATGTTAGCCCACGGAGGTCTCCTGTTCCCGAATCCAGCCAAAAGAGGGCTGGTGTTCCCGAGTTTAGCCCACGGAGGGCTCCTGTTCCCGAGTTAAGCCCAGAGAGGGCTCCAGTCCCCGAGTTTGGCCCAGAGAGGGCTCCAGTCCACGAGTTTGGTCCAGAGAGGGCTCCAGTCCCCGAGTTTAGCCCAGAAAGGGCTCCAGTCCCCGAGTTTAGCCCAGAGAGGGTTCCAGCCCCCGAGTTTAGCCCAGAGAGGCCTCCACTCCGCAAGTCTAGCACAGTAAGGGCTCCAGTCCCCACATCCTTCCAAGGAGGGCTCCAGTCCCCAAGCCAAGCCCAGGGAGGGCCACAGTTCCCGAGTTAGGCCTACGGAGGCCCTCTATAGACAATATTCTCCCCAAGGATTTTTTGGGGGAGGGTAGTAGGGGTCCGTCCGTGGAGGCCGGGCCGAGTGCCGAAGCCA
>NW_015629560.1:35441-37544 GCF_001515625.1 Sinocyclocheilus rhinocerous
TGGCGCCCCGGGCTGCCTGCTCCGCCATGGCTCCCCGAGCTGCCTGATCCGCCATGAGTCCCGGAATGGGTACCGCCCTGGAGGCCGTCTGTCCCTGCAAGCCTGTCCTGAGAGGCCTCCAGAGCGCCCACCCCCCCTCCCCGTTGGTTGTTATGAGGCGTGTGGACACGCCTTCCGGGAGGGGGGAGAAATGTGAGACTCTGTTTCTGTCTTGTGTTATGTTTTCCTCCCCCACGTGCTCCATGTTATGTTTATGCCCTTATTTGGTCCTTCCCATTCCTGTCCTTAGGTTCATTTGTCCCAGGTGTTTCCTATGTTGATTATGTCGTTGATTTCAGGTGTTCCTCTTTGTGTTCCTCCTCTAGTCCTGTCTATTTATAGTGTTTCCTGTTTTGAGTTCCCTGTGCTGTCTTGAACATCGATCCCGTGTCCTACGTGTGATTCCTAGATGTAAATAAAGTCTGGTGATTATGATTCTCCTGCGTTCTCCATTCCTCGCTCCTTCGTCTCCTTGCTCCTTCACAGTAGGCACACTGTGACAGTAAAACCCTTATTTTACTGATTTTTCCTAGATTATTACAATGAAAGGACTACATTTTCTACAGAGAAACATTGTTATTTTACAAATCATTACAATCAAAAACCTTCAATAAAGTGTCAAAGCATGCTCAATACAGGTTTATTCGGAAGACAAAATACAATGTCTGTAAATATATCACATAAAATTAAAATTTTACATTCCAGTTTTTGAAGAAATACAGCACAATTACCTTTACAATACTGCACTGATGAAGAACATACAACAGTTTCATCAAAATGTTGAATTAATATTTTCAACTTAAAGGATAAGTTTATTTCCAAAATAAATATTTCCTGATAATGTATTCACCCCCATGTAATCCAAGATGTTCATGTCTTTCTTTACTCAGTCGAAAATAAATTTAAGTTTTTGAGGTAAACACTCCTGGATTTTTCTCCAAATAGTGGACTTCGATGGGAGCCAACTAATTTAAGTTTCAATGCATCTTTCAAAGGGGAAAGGACTACATTTTCTACAGAGAAACATTGTTATTTTACAAATCATTACAATCAAAAACCTTCAATAAAGTGTCAAAGCATGCTCAATACAGGTTTATTCGGAAGACAAAATACAATGTCTGTAAAAATATCACATAAAATTAAAATTTTACATTCCAGTTTTTGAAGAAATACAGCACAATTACATTTACAATACTGCACTGATGAAGAACATACAACAGTTTCATCAAAATGTTGAATTAATATTTTCAACTTAAAGGATAAGTTTATTTCCAAAATAAATATTTCCTGATAATGTATTCACCCCCATGTAATCCAAGATGTTCATGTCTTTCTTTACTCAGTCGAAAATAAATTTAAGTTTTTGAGGTAAACACTCCTGGATTTTTCTCCAAATAGTGGACTTCGATGGGAGCCAACTAATTTAAGTTTCAATGCATCTTTCAAAGGGTTCTACACGATCCCAGCGACACTTATTCCTCAGCTGGGATCGTTTAGAGCCCTTTGAAGCTGCATTGAAACTGCAATTTGGATCTTCAACCTGTTGGCTCCCATTGAAGTCCACTATATGGAGAAAAATCCTGGAATGTTTTCCTCATAAAACGTAATTTCTTTTTGACAGAGGAAAGAAAGACATGAACATCTTGGGGGTAAGTAAATTATCAGGAGATTTTAATTCTGGAATTGAACTAGCACTTTAAAACTGAAGAAATACAAAACCGACACATCTACAGGATTGTCAAGATTGATTCTAAAACAATTTTATTATTCAGATGTAAATTTACATTATCAATGAATTCTTTATAAACAGTTCCCTTTCAGTCGGTCACTCTCGATGTCACGTCGGATGACCGACGAATTGGGATCTCGCTTAGAGAGATCAATCTACTTCGAGTGTAAACTAAACGAGCCAATGCACATTGGCATTGGAATTTATGATCACAGCATGAGTATAAGTAGGCAGCAGATGCAGCGCATATTCAGCTTTTCGCTTCGGAGCCGAGCGATCACATCGTTCTGCTCCTGACTACTCTACTGAGAGAAGAAGACTGAACGAGTTCAGCG
>NW_015629560.1:37599-37900 GCF_001515625.1 Sinocyclocheilus rhinocerous
GGGCTGTCCCTGTTGCCCCGTGTCTTCACGTAAGTTGCGGAGGCACCCCTTGTTCCCCTGAGAGAACAGAGCATTCGCATTCTCAACTACCTCGACGACTGGCTCATATTATCTCAGTCTCCGGATCAGTTGTGCGAACACAGGGACTTGGTGCTCTCTCACCTCAGCCTGTTGGGCCTTCGGGTCAACTGGGAAAAGAGCAAACTCTCCACAACGGAGAGGATCTCTTTTCTCGGTATGGAGTTGGACTCGGTCGAACAGACAGCACGCCTCACGCAGGAACGTGCTCAGTCGGTGTTGA
>NW_015629560.1:38118-108543 GCF_001515625.1 Sinocyclocheilus rhinocerous
ACTGTACTATATATATATATATATATATATATATATATATATATATCTCATGTTGCCTTAAAATCCATTCCTCAGAATTCTAGAGATTTTGTCCCACAATCAGTTTAGAAAATGTGTGCAGGTCCTGTAAGGTCCTCATTATGAGTGGAAAAGGACAATTTTTGGAGTCCACCATTGAAAACCAATAAAAATAACCCATGGGATAAGTCACAGTCACTACTGGGTTAATACAATATAAACCAAGGTAATAAAAAAACTAAATATATAAGAACAATCTCCACTTCTGTCAGTAACCTTTCTTCATGCTCAAGCCTGAAATGTGAAGATTGAAAAAACAAAGTCTGAGGGTTAAGGGATGAAATCTCCCAGCAGTCATGTCTGTAATGGGCCTCTGTTGTGCGCAGAATTAAATGCGGTCCAATGGCCCATAAACCATCATACCTACCAACTGGGTCAGGGTCAAAGTCCCTGTATGGAATCGCAATTGCAATCACCCACACACCCATGAGCCAGGAAAGGTCTTTCCATTCTTCTCACCCTCCATGAAAATGCAGGATTGGCGTCCAGCTGGGGGTAATTTGGCCTGTATCTGATTATCCTCTGTGTGCATGCACTCTCTAATGGGCCATTCCCACAGAGCCTCCTTCCTTCTCGAATATTCACAAATGTGGGGATGGTGTGTACACTTCTCCTGACCTCCGGATGTTACGTCTCTCACTGTCAGTCCTGCCTGTCTGCTATCTGACAGCATGTCTCTGCATTTCCTCTCTCAGGAAGAAGATTGGCAGCGTCCTCTCTGTCTGACCCCTACAGTGTTTGCTTCAGACCCCCCTCGTGAGCTCCCACGCGCAGCTTACTAAAATGCAGTTATAGGGCACAACTGAAATTGAAATAGATCCATTCAGATTTGTGCTGAATGGAAAAAAAAATCAGTAAGACTTTACAGTTTCCAAACCATCCATATTTTATACATATACTGTCACTGAGCCATCACTTAACAGCTTATTTTGGCCAAGAACTGCTCGGTTAGACAGGAAGGGGCTGTCTGACAAAAACATAAAATAACCAAGGACAATTATTTGTTTTTATGTGACGTTTAGGGTTGGGTCAATCTAATATAGATGATTCCAGAATAGCAGACTAAGGGGAATTTAATGGAAAAAGTGCATAGAACCGCAACATTAGCGAAGTACATAGACAAACAGAATTCAAAGTATACTATCTGACTAAAATAATAACACAGAAACAATTGTACTACACTGAGTAATCATTCACAATGTGTGGAGAAAGTAAGTGTACCCTTAAAGGAATAGTTCACCCAAAAATGAAAATTTTGTCATCATTTACTTGTTCCAGACCTGTATGAGTTTTTTTCTTATGTTGAACATTAAAGGAGATATTTTGAAGAATGATGATAATCAAACAGTTGATCGTCCCAATTGACTTCCATAGTATTTCTTTCCCTACTATGATAGTCAATGGGGACCAACAACTGTTTGGTTCTTCACAATATCTTCTTTTGTGTTCAGCCTAAGAAAGAAACGTATACAGGTCTGGAATACACGAGGGTGAGTAAATGATGACAAACTTTTCATCTTTGGGTGAACTATTCCTTTAAATATAGTAACATGTAGATCCTTCTTTAGCAGCAAAACCTCCACCAAAGGTTTTCTGTAGCTGCTAGAATTTTAACAAATCTTCCCACACAAATCTATTGAAGTTTATTAATATTTTTGGATTGCTTTTACCCTCTTTAAGTCCAGATATTTATGAAGAATAATTCAGAAGTGTCATGAACCTCACATATTTTGGACAAAAATCTAGTAATAATAATGTTGTATTATTCTAATTTGGAAGCTTCCTTGGATAAGGGGTTAATGCAAATCACTCCTGGTAAATTTTTAAGGTGACCTTGTTGCAGTGTAATTATACATTTAAGTACAGAGTAACATACAGTAAATTACCAACAGGTTTTTACTATATGGTTAGGGTTAGTGTTACTTTTGGTTTAGGGTTAGCTGCATGTAATAATGTATAAAATACTGTTATAAGTACATGTAACACAGATACTGTAAAATAAAATGTTACCTAAATTACTTTCTAAATATAATTTAGCATTTCCTACAAGATCAGTAAAAACCCAGAAATCTGTACCTCTATGGGAAACACCAAACATATAAAATGCTTCATATATGCATTTATTCTTGTTTTTCCTAAAACAATTATAAGACAAAAATAATCTAATAAGACAAAATGATGATTTTTGATTATCATAAATTAGCGTAGGTAACCTGCTCAGCTTTAAAATCTAACCTCATGTTTTAGGTGGTGCTAACATGTTTCTTCTTACAGCGATTCTCTTACAAATTATTTTTCCAGTGAACTACATATGCTAAAATCCAGATTGAGTAATGAGCGATTTCATTTTTGTAATTTCATTCGCATCAGTCAGCCAGAGCACCTGTTTTATTGCTCTTATTTCCACAATTGATTACAGCTTCTGAATAAATTTATTTAATATAGATTGTTCATTAAATCAAAAATGAACAAGCAACTGCTGTTATAAATTTAGAAATACACTGACATAGAGTAGTCTGATATATACTGATGTCAATGCCTGCATTTCCGATTGAGATTAAGAATCGGAAAACCAATATTCATCTCTTTTTTATGGACTTTCAACAGGCAGTTACCGACTGCTCTCCTAGTTGCCGCACCGTACACTAAACACCAAATATTTTGACTCATGATACTATTACTACTATTCGTGAGCATTTGCAGGGAAGCTCAGGTGTGAATGCTAATCATAGTGCTAGATGTTGCGGTTAAGTTTCAGGGGAAAGAATGAGACCTAAATTCCCCTTCAGACAGCACTGCATGTGCCTGAAACTTAAACCCTGTGTTTTTTAAGATGATGCATTCCAGTATTTGGGAATCATTAATTGTAAGCAGTGTTTCTTTTTTATATGTAAAATTGTTAGATTTATTTATTTTTATTTTTTTTTCAACAGGTAAAACGAATGACCAATTTAGCATAGGAGTTGGTAAATCCTGGCCTACAAAAACAATCTTGGTGTACAACAGTCTTGTTTTTCACACTGTAGGCCCTAGCTGCACATTTTTAGTGCTGGAATGGAAAATGGATCTCAGCAACAGAGAGGTGTGTGAGTATTTTAGGTTAAAAATAGTATTAATTGCTCAATATCACTTTACAACCTGCTAGTCTTTTGTAAAATTTCAAAAGCCAGTTCCAGGAGGACATCCTCCTCCAGAAAGTGACACAGTTTTAATGGCACAAACCATAAACAACCACACAAGAAATAGTATTTAAAAAACTGACTAACTACTGTATATATTTACTACAAAGATTCTTAATAATTATTTTAAACTGAATTTTTTTTTTATTAAATTAAATAAAGATGTATCAAAAAATATACAAATATTTAATTTTCTTTAAATCTTTTACCATAATTTTATTGTTAAACTTTTTGTCAGCTTTTGTAAGTGACAACAATAATAAAGCCCCACTCATACTGTATATATGTATTATAAATGATCTTATATAAAGTCTATACTTTTTTATATGTAAAATTGTTAGATTTATTATAATTTTTTTTTTTCAACAGGTAAAACGAATGACCAATTTAGCATAGGAGTCCATGTACACCTCTATATAGGCTTTATTGATGAGCTGTTCTAGTTGAAGATTATGATAAGGCTCCAGTAGTCATGTTCCAACTTCCCCGAACAGTTCCAGGCAGGCTCTGATTTAACTCTCAAAGACACTTGGTAAAAAAGCCTAATGAGTAGGTTCAGGAATATGGTATTGTTAACACAGTGACCCAGATAAGAAGAGCATAATTTAACAAAATTGCAGAGAATATAATTCATTATACTGACACGGAACATGTTTGGGCAACTTGTACGAGTGTCTGAGAAAAGCATAGTTGTTATCTTCATCCAGTAACATGCAGCTGACAGTGCACTGGGTTTGTACATATGCTTGTAGAACTGACACTTATACCATCAGGGAGCAGAACTACTGTACGCCTACAAAGATCCGCACATATCAGAGAAGAGCTCAGCACACTAAATCACACTCTCTGTTATGGCGTATTCAGCATGTTTTAGAGGATAAACCTTAAGGTTTAAAGTGACAGTCATTTATTCTGCTTCTGCATTATAGTCATCTGAATAGTTATATGTGAACAAAACAAAATTTAAGCGGTTATTACCCCAAAATCTTCATCTCCACCATTAAACTTAAAGGGAGGTCTAATGCTATTTCATGCATTCTGAGTTATTTACACTGTTAAAGAGTTGGATTCTCATGCTAAACATGGCCAAAGTTTCAAAAAACAATTTGGACGTATGACAGAGTATTTCTGTGTGAAATAAACTCCTTCTGGGTTTGTACAGTATAAGTTTTGGAAAGTTTTTTTCAAGCATGGCTCTTCATGACGTCATGAGGGGTGGAATTCCTTGTATGGGCACTTCTTCCAAAAGAGTGTACCAAAAGGGGTGCGTTTCCAAAAAGCATTGTTTGCTAAATGATCGTTAATTCCATTGCTTTTGGGAAACGCACCCCAGAGCGAGAGCAAGAGCACGCCCTTCAACGTCGTTAGCAGCGCTGCACAGGTCTTGCTCGAGAAGAAAGACTCCAAAAAAATGTGTTTTTGGTTGTGAGGGAAAGATAACCTCGGCTCGCCTCCAGGAGCTTGGCTGTTTTTGGAGAGAAACGTAAAGCTGTGTCTTTCTTTTATAAAGCTGATAAAACTAAAGATACTTTGGAGATCTGAAGGATGCAATACTACTCTACAGGTACTCAAGATTAACATGAGATTGGGCAAAACTGTGTGTGTGTTATGTCTCTTTTAAATGTCATTCATACTCAAACATTCAAAACTGGTTGGTCCAAGCTTGATGTCAGTTGTGATCAATTTTGCATCTTTTCTTTTCTTTTCTTTTCCATTTTAATTTATTTATATACATTGTTTTATAGTGGTTTGTGTTGGAGTTATGGACTCAAATTGCTATATATGCCACGATCTGCTACTGTGTAGGAACGAGGAGCGCGGAGACGACGGAGAATATTACCAGGAACAATCTTTATTCATCCACATAAAGACTTACAAGAAAGAACACACACGTAGCACGGGGGTTTGACGTTAGACACAGGACGCTAGACACAGGAAACACTGGGCTTATAAACACAAGGAACGTAATCAGGGAGAACTGAAAGAGGTGGAGTAATTACAGTTTTTTTAAATTGCTAACAAGCGTTTACCAATACTTAAAAGTACTTTTTCTAAACTCTTACCATAGCAACACACCTACATCACACAATTAGCCAAATAGTTAATTTCCTGGCCAAAACCACATTTTGTTAAATAAATACAAACGCTACATTTCAAAATGCTGAATAACTTTTTCTACATATACTAACTCTATCAAACACAGCAAACCCGATTCAAAATCGAGTCATTCGGTCAAAACATTGGCACTGGTTTTCTATCCAATAGGAACATATAGTCAATCATAGTGCATAGACTGTCAAAATTATAACAATTAATGGTCTTACAAAAACTGCATTACTTGTCATTTCTCAGTTCGACCTGTATAGAACATACAATATGAAATCCATTTAAATAATAATAATTCAGTCAACTGAACTCTACATTTTTTTTGTGTAAATGTGTGGATTCATTTTAGATCGTATGTGTACAGCATAGTGAAGGAGTCATCAGTACTTTATGGAATGTAAAAGAAAAGTGGCAGACTTGCTGCAGTAAAAGCTTTATTGGCAAAATTAAATTGCTGTCAGTGATCACAAAAAAAAACAAAAAAACCACAACATACAGCCCTTTGCCCTTTTGTTCAAATAAATTTCAAAAATAAAACAAAATGACAAACAAAAAAGGAACAGAAAAAGTACAGTTCTAATCTATACGATCTTCAGCATTTGGCCACATGTTCTCATCGACATCACATCTTATATTGTCTCTTGCTATGCACCTTGGATAGATACGCTTCGCATGCCTTATCTAACCCTGGCAGTCTTCAGCTGAGATGTCTTTGCAGCCAGCCTCCATTGCATCCAGGAGGGACATTTGATCATGTGGTCGATGATCATAGACTTTCCACCTCCAGGCAGAAAAAAATTCCTCAATGGGATTGAGGAAAGGAGAGTACGGAGGAAGAAAAAGGGAAATCATTCTCGGATGGGCTGCAAACCAATTTGTGATTGCATGTGAATGGTGGAATGCTACATTGTCCCATGCAATCACAAATGTCCTCATGTTTCCTCCCACTTGTTCCCTTTCTGCTTCTGGCACCAGTTGTTGGTGGAGGTCATCTAAAAACAAAAGAAGGCGCTCTGTGTTGTAGGGACCAATCTGGCTTTTCTGCAGGACCAAACCAGCACTTGACATTGCAGCACACATTGTGATATTTGCTCCTCTCTGACCCGGCACATCAGCGGTGGCCCTTTTTCCAGTTAGGTTTCTTCCTCGTCTACGAGTTTTTGCCAGGTTAAATCCTGCCTCTTCCACATAAATGAATTCATGTGGTGTCTGATTAGCCTCAAACTCCATTAACTGTCTGAAAGAAATCAAACAAACATGATGTTTAAATGCTATTCACTATGTGGGTATGTTTACAATAGACAATAGTGAAAGAAAGTGTAGAACAGTGTAAAAGTCACTCTACAATCAGATATAGTGTATAGGCACCTGGACATATAGGTGTCGGAGTTCCTTGACCCGCTCACGGTTTCTTTCAAAGGGAACTGTGTACAGCTGTTTCATTCAAATTCTGTGTTTGTTCAGAGTTCGAGCGATGGTATCCAGGCTGATGCTTTCCACATTCTGGAATACCAGGTTGTCCTGTACAATTCTGGCCTGAATTTCTCGGAGTTTTATCGCATTGTTAGCAATGACCCATCTTACAATTGCATGCTCTTGGTCTTCATTAAGCAGCTTTCTTCTTCCCCCAGAGCAAGGAAGTCGTTGTGTCATTTAGAAGAACAAAAATTGTACATATTTGTATTTGTAGCTGCTGGTGGCCAGCAGTTATTGTGGTACATTACAACTGCAATTATGGCCCTCATGAAATGCATTTCTTACCTGTTGGTTTGTCGAACAATTTGGATAATTGAAGCCACAGTTGACCGTCTGAGATTAAGCTGGACTCTTTCCCCTGCCTCTCTCAGTGACAGACCATGATTTATCACGTGGTCTATGATGGTGGCTCTTATTTCATCAGTGACAACAGCTCTTACTCTCCTTTGAACTGCACCACACATTCTTACTCCTCTCCCCCTACCTCTCATTCTCCCTTGCCCTGGTCCAACTACTCCTCTCCCTAGTCCACCTTGTCCTCTCCCTCGTCCAACTACTCCTCTCCCTAGTCCACCTTGTCCTCTCCCTGGTCCAACTACTCCTCTCCCTAGTCCACCTTGTCCTCTGCCTGGTCCAACTAATCCTCTCCTTCGTCCAACTCTCCCGCGTCCAGACATTTTTTTTTTATTCTCGGTGTTGTTCTGTATTGTTTGGAACAAAACCAGTCCACAGAGTGCCTTTTTATTGTGCATGGCCATGTAATGGAAAGACTTGGAATTAATCATTAAGATTGGAATCAGCTATTTCTCAATTATCAGTAATTAAAATTATTCTTATCAGCTCTTTTAAGCTGATGTTGTTGCAGAAGTAGAGGCTTTACACTATATTTAAAGTATGGAACATTAGGTCTTCATTTCTGTTATGCTGTGTTTAAGCATTTGTAAAAAAGATAAGAAAGATCTATGATTTTGGTTTTGGGTAAGCTTGTGTGAAAATAAAATATAAGCATTTTAGAAACGTGTTAATTGACTGAATATTGTGTGAAAACAACATGAATTGTGTTAATGGTATGGTCACAACAGACGGATGTTGCGCTAATTGTGTTTAGAGTTTTGAAAATGTGACTACAGATTGGACAAAGGGATGTTAGCAATTGAAAAAAACTAAAACTGTAATCAACAACCATGGAAACTAATGAGGGAACACCTGAAATCAAAGAACACAAATCAACACGAGGGAGGAACTGGGTCATGGGGAGCACATGGGGAGCAAAACAAGACAGACATGCTGCGTTCAAGTCCTCCTGGGACGTTCGTACGACGTCAGGTGCGTTCAAGTCAGTTTAGTCGGCACAAGATGGCGGTGTACCTTCTTTTAATAAATTACAAGAAAATACATGGGCGCTCTGGAGGCCTCTAGGGACAGGCTTACACGGGACAGACGGCCTCCCGGGCGGTACACATTCTGGGTCCCATGACAGAGCAGGCAGCTTGGGGAGCCATGGCGGAGCAGGCAGCTCGGGGAGCCATGACGGAGCAGGCAGACTAGGGAGCCATGGCGGACCAGGCAGGTCAGGGGGCCATGGCGGAGCAAACAGTTCAGGAGGCCATGGTGGAGCAGACAGTTCAGGGGCCCATGGTGGAGCGGCTTCCGTGGCCTTGGCCTCGGCACTCGGCCCGGCCTCTACGGCCGGATCCCTACAGAAGCCCTTTCTGGGCTTAACTTGGGAACAGGAGCCCTCTCTGGGCTTAACTCAGAAACTGGAGCCCACACTGGAGCGGACTCAGGGGCTGGAGCCCCCAGTCTCTTCCTCCACATTTTCCTTTTTTGAGCAGAGGTGAAGGAGACTGCTGCTGTCAGCTGAGGGCTTGGGAGTGAATCGGCCGGTGGGCCCGACAATGGAGCGACCGGCGGACTTGACTTCGGAGAAGCCGGCGGGCTTGAGAGTGCAGCGGCCGGCGGACATGATGGAGGAGCGGCTGGCGGACTTGACAACGGTGTTGGACGCTCTCCAGACACCGGAGGATCCCTTCCCTCCAGCTCAGTCCAGTGTTGTCTGGGAGGTCGACGGGGCGATGGTAGTTGGCACCGATCCAGAACACAGAATTCAGTGTGAACACAAAGAACACAAATCAACACGAGGGAGGAACTGGGTCATGGGGAGCACATGGGGAGCAAAACACGAGACAGACAGTCCAGGGGTGTGACAATATAATCAGGACAGTATATTTACAGTAAATGTATAATATGCATATTAAATATTTGAATAATAATAATAATAATAATAATAATACATTTATAATGAAATAAAATATTTTGAATGTATTACTACAACTTCTACTAATACAATTAAACTGTATTATTTAAAACATATTAAATTTAATAATAATAATAATAATAATAATCATTTATATTTTAAATAATATATTTTTATTATTATTATTATTAAATCTATAATATACATATACACAAATAAAATGTCTGACTCTTCTAAATTGAGCTAAGATTGAGCACAGATTTTGGTAGTGCTTGGAAAAAGTCACTCCAGAGAGGTTTCCCTTGCACCCTGGCAACAAAATGATGATGATGATGTTGATTATGCATCATTTAGGAAAATCATATCAAACAATCAATAGTAAGCCTGATTTAAATCTGACTGTAGGGTAATCCTGGTATTTCCAAGTGCAATTTTATTCTGTAACAAATAAATGTCACATCTGATTGCAGGACTCTGGGTGAATGCCTTGTGCGGATTACTTGGGCCCTTCACAAATATTTAAATATCAACAGTGCATGAACACTTTCAAATTATCATCATCAAGAGCTGTACTCATCATCTGTCCAGATTGCAGCTGGTCAATAATCTTCCCCTGCCAGCAAGCCTCAGGCCTGTGTCTCTAGAGACACCCCGTCTGAGAGTAACAGAATCACACACACACATGTATATTGACCCCATAATCCTGCTTTTTGTAAAGTTTTATCCCAGGAATTAAACATGTCATTCAAGACAAGAGGAAAATAATAACATGACGCAGGATGACAGCTAAGCAGCTGTAAGTTTCACTCACTTTATGCCAAAAAAGGACTGCACAGTAAGTGACATAAATGCTTTACATGAGCACTGATAATGTCTATTGGGAATTTGATATGCAATACTAAATGCTATACTGGTTACTAGCATTAAGTTATTAGCAGATCATTGCTATTACAGGCCTTTTTTAAATTCTGAGGCAGTCTGAAGAACCAGATTAACTGTGCAAGCAGAAAGTTTCAATGTAAATACAAAGCATAATGTGTGGTTTTATAAGGTTAGAAAGAAAATTTGCAATGGTGAAGGTGGAAAATTCCCCTAAATAAATTCCAGAGGGCAAATATTGGCCCTTTTTAAAAATGCTGGCACTGCTGTGAACTGAATTGCATGACTTTGAATTGCATGTTGGCACAGCTTGATCATATATTCAAATTAATCCGTAATCTACCTTGTTCCATACAAAATTTGATCCAGTGAAGCAAGCAAAATTAGTCTTGCAATTAATCCTAAAAATAACTCTTGTCATTTTAGGTAATCATGTGCTTCTTAAATTTGCATAAAAGTATAGCTGCAATATCCATAGTGTAAACAAAGACTTGGCCAGCAGGAATATGCGCTTTGGTGAGACATGTTTGAAAGAGTGCATCTGAAAAGCAACATTTATAGTGTCATATTTGTGTAAAAAAAAAAAAACCTGCTAATGAGAAAAGACTCTAAAACACCTTCTAGATTAAAAAATAAAAAATGAATCAAATGCACGCATCGAGGTTATCTCTTGTTAAATACAATACTATTTAAAAGTTTTAGGTCAGATTTTTTTTTTATGTTTTTGAAAAAAATGATTTTATGTTCACTAATGCGGAGTTCACACTGCACGATTTTCAAACTCGTCGGATCGCCGTTGTTTTCACATCCGGAGTTCTCCAGCAAGACTGTAATTATTTAAAAACAAAATATATAGCCCACAAATTGTCTGTGAGCTGATTTCCGGCTACAAGGAGAAAAAGAAAACCAGATTATGCAGGAGAGAGATGCAGGGAACAGGGATTGGGTTTTCTGCAAAGAGAGTTGGAGGTAAATAATTTTGCAGTAACTGTTATGCTGATGTTGTGGGCAGTGTGAACTCGGCATAAGGCTGCATTTATTTAATTTAAAAAAATAATAAAAAATACAGTAAAATATTATTACAATTATTATTACTATAATTTAAAATTAGATTTAAAAATGGTAATTTATTCCAGTCATGACAAAGTAGAATTTTTAGCAATGTTTCTCCAGTCTGTCATGTGATCCTTCAGAAATGATTTACAATAATAAACAATATGCTGATTTGGTGTTTTAATATTTAATATTTTGTAGAAGCCTATTTCAAAAGAAAACCAAAAAATAAAATAAAATGTGTACCTGTAATGACCCCCAAACTTTTGAAATGTAGTGTATGTGGGCTGCAAGAGAAAATAAGGGGAGAAAAAAAAATGTAATTCTAATTCTCCCCCTTTAGATAGTTTGGCTTGATTTGGCAAGTATGTTATAAAATTGAAATTTCTATATTTCCGGTGAAAGATTGTGCCAAATTTCTTTCTCTTGGTTATTTTGGAGCATCTGTATTAACTAACTGGATGACTGTGCTTTGCGGGATCCATTCACTTGACCATTTACTGTTGATGTGCTTACTGTTTAGCCTAGTTATATACAATACAAATTGCTTGCTAATAAAGAAAAAAGTCATTTATCCCACCCGTTGCTTCTGTTTCAGAACCTTTATGTTTCCTCTGTTGTGTGCATCCTGAGGCTAATTGCCCAACATATTAGCATAAACACCAACTCAGTGCCCCAGAGTGGGGGCTGTATAGGATCCCAGCCCAATTATTGAAAGCACTGCTCGCCTGAATGTTGGCCCTCTGTGGGCTGGGGCAGGGACAGAATTAACACACCGAGCGCACCAGCTGTGAACCAATCGCTGCGAGCACAAACAACATTTTAACTGTGGTCACACAGCAGCCAACCACTCGTTGCTAGCTGCTAACACCCACACAGCGCTACAGGTAACACGCTTTCCACACAGGCGTTTAGTAGTAATAAGTATCCTCTGGGAAGATCTTGTTTCAGATGCAGCCTAGACAGCCAGTCTTCTGAATGACTGAAAATATGAGACAAAAATATGGGAGTGATCTGTTAGCCAAGTGCTTCGTCTTTCATTGGATTGCCATTTTAAGGAATTCTCAAAAATGAATTCAATAAAGAACAAAAAAGCAAATGTGAAGTAGTCAATATGACAATTTACAATACAATATACAGTGATCAATGAAATCAAATCTTGTTCAAGACATCTTGATATGCCATACCCTCGTGAAAAGAAGTTAAGTTCATGACAAGAGCAATACCAAGTCATGTCAAGGAACCTATTTATGTAATATTTTATACAGTACATATTGTGTCAATGCAGCTTCACAGTGATAAACGGGGGGGAAAAGGCTGATTCAATTATGGAAACTCAACAGCAGCAGGCACAGGACGTCAATATAACGTCAGGTTGACATGACGTCGGACAGACATTACATTTTGGTTAAGAATGAAAATTGGGTTGACGACGTCAGTATTTGACGCCAACTTGACGTTGACTTAACGTTGGATTTTGGTTGCATAACCTAAAAACAACAAATATCAACGTCAGCTGACATCAGTATTGGGCATCAATTTAACATTGACATTAGACGTTGAATTGACATTGAATTTTGGTCACCTGAGGTCGCAACCGAAATTTAACCAAATATCAATGTCTTCTGACGTTGTGTGCCTGCTGGGAGACAAATCACATTCTGCTCTAAATACAAGAGTGTCATTATTTAGTTCAAATCAGTTCAGTGTTGGTTCGTAATCACAATTTCTGCTACTCTCGATTTATTAAAAGGATAGTTCACCCAAAAATTAAAATTCTGTCATTAATCAGATATTTTCTGATGCAGCAATGCAACTACCACTTTCAAGACCCAGAAAAGTAGTAAAATACTCCATGTGACATCAGTGGTTCAACCGCAATTTTATGAAGCTACGAGAATACTTTATGTGTGCAAAGAAAACAAAAAATAACAGATTTATTCAACAATTTCTTCTCTTCCATGTCAGTCTTCGACGTGAATTCACAAGAGTATCATGACGCATGCATGCTGCTGACGCAGGAGTCGGTGGTAGTTGCATTGCTGTCTATGTAGGATCAAAAAGCTCTCAGATTTCATCAAAAATATCTTAATTTGTGTTCCCGAAAATGAACAAGGTCTTATAGGTTTGGAACGACATGAGGGTGATACAGTACATATTGTGTCAATGCAGCTTCACAGTGATAAACGGGGGGGAAAAGGCTGATTCAATTATGGAAACTCAACAGCAGCAGGCACAGGACGTCAATATAACGTCAGGTTGACATGACGTCGGACAGACATTACATTTTGGTTAAGAATGAAAATTGGGTTGACGACGTCAGTATTTGACGCCAACTTGACGTTGACTTAACGTTGGATTTTGGTTGCATAACCTAAAAACAACAAATATCAACGTCAGCTGACATCAGTATTGGGCATCAATTTAACATTGACATTAGACGTTGAATTGACATTGAATTTTGGTCACCTGAGGTCGCAACCGAAATTTAACCAAATATCAATGTCTTCTGACGTTGTGTGCCTGCTGGGAGACAAATCACATTCTGCTCTAAATACAAGAGTGTCATTATTTAGTTCAAATCAGTTCAGTGTTGGTTCGTAATCACAATTTCTGCTACTCTCGATTTATTAAAAGGATAGTTCACCCAAAAATTAAAATTCTGTCATTAATCAGATATTTTCTGATGCAGCAATGCAACTACCACTTTCAAGACCCAGAAAAGTAGTAAAATACTCCATGTGACATCAGTGGTTCAACCGCAATTTTATGAAGCTACGAGAATACTTTATGTGTGCAAAGAAAACAAAAAATAACAGATTTATTCAACAATTTCTTCTCTTCCATGTCAGTCTTCGACGTGAATTCACAAGAGTATCATGACGCATGCATGCTGCTGACGCAGGAGTCGGTGGTAGTTGCATTGCTGTCTATGTAGGATCAAAAAGCTCTCAGATTTCATCAAAAATATCTTAATTTGTGTTCCCGAAAATGAACAAAGGTCTTACGGGCTTGGAACGACATGAGGGTGAGTCATTAATGACAGAACTGCCATTTTTGGGTGAACTATCCCTTTAAGCATTATCATTTGTGATATATGCCCACTGGTTATTTACCCTGAAAATGTTTAACTTAACCTGGCAACAATGGTCACACACTTCCTTAACAATACGAAAAAATGCTCATAAGCTGAAAAACTAGCAAACATGTAAGTTAGAGTTTAACGATCTCTGTTGAGGTATTCTACTCAAGTATAAGTGTAATTTCTTTCATGAGGTTGCTTGCTTATGTTTGCTGCGACTAAATCTTGAAGCAAACCATGCGAGTTGACGTTCTCTTGATTTGTTTGTACGTATGTGAAAGCAATTCTGATGAAATATAAAATTGTGTGTAATAATTGTGACTAACAATCATGATTTTATTTTTTGAGCAAAATAATCATGATTAATCGTTTAACCATTATCATGCAGCCCTAAATAATAGGACTGAAAATATAGACCATGAAGGTAACAGACCATGGAAATATGGTCTTTGACTCAGACATGAGATCAAATCCAAGACCACGGTTTTATGGTCTTTGTCTTGTCACAGACTTGGGAGCATGTGGACTCAGTTTGGACTCAGACTTGACACTCTTCTGGCCTCTGTCTTTATTCAGACTTGAATGAGCTGGTTTCAATTACACTGTTGGCTCCAGGAACAGGGTTGAGAACAGCTAGACGGGTGTTTTTGACCAATTGCGTTGTGTCTCAGATGAAGCAGAGGGCTGGAAACATGTCAGCATGGCATCTCTCATTTTTACATGCAAGATGCAAGCGCTCTGGTCCCTTCTGGTGTTTTTTTTTGGTTGGTTATTTTTGGAGCTTGACAGCCACCATTTCCACTCACTTGATGGCAGAATTTTCATCTTTGAGTAAATTATTAAGGTTTTGGCTTATTAGTATGCAGAGAAAATAACAGCGTTAATTTGTATCCCATTAGATGTTCATTTGTTGGCATGTTGTCAACAGTAAAATTAAACTCATCATAATGGAACAACCATCAAGCTAAGATGAACATGACCACAACCGCAGTTTAGAAAAGTGAAAAGACTTTATATTACTCTTGAACAGCGTGATTTTGTAAAATCTAGTCATACCACCCTAAAATAGTCCTTTTATGCTTCAGCGCTAACAGTAGAGCATCACTTGGACAAACGGTCATGGGTTTGATTCCCAGAAAACCCTACTGACAAAAAAAATACACGTAGACACCAAATGAATACATACAAATTAAAAAATCTAATCAAATATGAACAACAAAATAACTTTTGCAAACTATTTTCTTAGTATTTATGTGAATGTTTACATGCTAGCATGCTAGTTCTTTCATGCATCAGTGAAGCTCAGTTTACTCCCACTGAAAGCTACTTCCTGTCACTAGCAAGGCTACAGCGAGTTTATGTTTAAATCATAAAGCTGTCTATCAAACAGGACACAGAAGAGCTCAGCAACCTCTCCAACACTCATAATGGCCTCACAGAACCCATAATGACACCCCAGTTATTTCTACCGCAAAACCAAGGACAGTAAAATGAAATAGAGAAGGTTATATTTTGGCCTGACAGGATGACTGAGGAAGTCAGGACAGGCAAAAGAATAAAACACTCGCTGAACTTGTTCCGGCTTTTCCCCGAGCGCGCGTGTATCAACTTTCAGGCCGTGAGCCAGATCAGATATATGAACGAGCTGCTCTTCTTCTTGTGTCGCTTGTTAAATATCCTCCAAACAAATGATGTTGCACTCCTCAAGGAAAGGGGGAAAACAAAGTTGGGCTCGCTCGGCTGTGGCGACGAGATAATGGTAATAAGAATTTGGATGAGCATATCGCTGTGGAGAGTACGAGACAGGGGAACAATAGCTGGAGCCTGTCTGGAGCGACGCTGCCATGTAAACAACACAAGAGAACCTGATCCATGAAAGCGGCAGACACTGATGTCTCTATTCAATCTGAGGTGAATAAAAACAAAACTGATTAATTATGGTGCTTTGGGTAACTGCGGCGTGCAAAAGGGAATACAAATTCAAACACTTCCAAAAACTGAACAGTTATCTCTGCAGATATAAAAATCATATCATGTAAGAATGAAGATTTCTGAACAGTCCAGTTAATTTAATTAGAGCATAAATTACTTAATTAGACCAAATGGAATGAGAGAAACAATATGTCTTTTTTCAGATTAATTTTCTAAATTAAGGGTCTTATAAATGTCTAAATTAATTTTTTGTCCTAATTCCTGATTTTTTCTTTATGAACGATTAGGTCCGAAGGAATATTTCCTGTTATGAAAATGGGACAGATTGCTTTAAAGGTAAAGTTCATAAAGAAATAATTAATTGGCAGCGTGCCCATTTATCGCAAACGTGCTGTCATATGAATCTCAAGGGTATGATCAGTAGCCTACAGATAGAAATGTCTGCTTGTTTGCTTCTTCCTACTGAATGAAATATTACCAAAATTTGCTTGACATAAAAATAAATGAGATCTTTTCAATTTAAAATGATGAATTATGGTTTAAATTAGCAGATTTGCTCATTTAAGTCAGCTTTGTCTATATGTAAAGCTATGATAAAATGTTAATAAAAAAAAATAAAAAAAACATCGTTAACAAAATGTTTTTAAATTAAATTCCATACTTCAAATACTGTTTCAGAAGGTAGGCCTAATAACAAAATTGTTCATAAACAATACAGTGCAATTAGTGAAGAAAATAGTCCAAAACAAAAAAAATAATTTATTTCGGAATATGGGCTACATTAGTTGTGCTATATGTTTTTGATTTATTGAAGAAAAAAAAACTGCTTGTTCATAAATCAGACTACATTGGTTGTGTTGTCCATTAGTTTTTTGGCAGCCTGCAAGAATTCAATAGAAAGATGGTTCTTCCCTTTTTTTTTTTTGCAGTACAGACTTTTCGTCTTTTTGCAGAAAAGGAAACACTGATACAGGAGATATTTTAACTTTAAGCAAATGTTAATTTTAAAAATGAACAACAGAACCCAAACCAGGCAGCTGAGTGAGTTAGATTGATCTTGTGATTTTAAGAATCAGCTTTGGGATTGTTCAAATAAAAGTTCCATTGTGTTCCAAGGTTCCATCTAACTGGAAACTCTTTTTACTCTGATAAACTAAACGAAGCACTTGTTTGAGGTAACTAGTAAATAAACCATTTTTTTTTTACTGAAATAACTGTTTTATTTCTCTGACCTTTCAAATAAAATCATTCCATCTGCTTCACATTTGTCAGATGGAGATACGAGATGGAAAAACTATCCATTCACATCACTCATGACTGCGACGTCAGAGATCTCCAGCCCTGCATCAGTAACGGTATGAAAGTTTCTGCAGGATCAGAGATAGTGCCTCTATCATAACTGTCCTGTGGTCATGGATTTCAGGAGTAATCTCACACATACCATGCAGAGCATGTCCATCCTGATGAAACGGAGCGATAGTTATCTGCCTTTATCTGCCTGACTTTTTGCAGGCAGGAGAAAAAAAGCTGTTGGTTCTGTATGGCTTTCTTGTTCAATGCTGTACTCCATACGGTAATATGCAGAAGGCACACTTTTAAAAATAAAGGTGCTTAAAAGGTTCTTCACAGCGATGCCATGCAGAAGAACCATTTTTGGTTCCACAAAGGACCATTCAGTCAAAGGTTCTTTAAAGAACCATCTCTTTCTTACATTTTTATAATCTGAAGAACCATCTTTCGCCACAAAGAACCTTTTGTGAAACAGAAAGGTTCTTCAGATGTTAAAGGTTCTTTATGGAACCATTTAGACAAAAAAGGTTCTTCTATGGCATCGTGAAGGACCTTTATTTTTAAGAGTGCAAAGCTCTAATGTAGACCCGTTTTGAAGAGCAAAATAACAGATCAGGCTGGAAAATTTGGACCAGCATACACCTCAAGGTATTCAAAGGTGTTGTTCACCTAAAAATGAAAATTCTGTCATCATTTACTTACCCTCATATTGAACTCACACTGCTTTCTTTCTTCTGTGAAACACAAAAGATAAAATATAAGACAAACAGAAATGTAAGCCCTCTGTCATATCAAATCATTGATCAACAAATGCATGCACAGAACTTTGTTGAACAATGATCTTTAATGTTAGCTGATGTTTGAGGTTCCTGTCAGCAAAGACACAATGTGACATTGATATAATGTTACAAAAGATTTATATTTCAAATAAATTATGTTCTTTTGAAATGTCTATAAAAATCCATAAAAATATTAAGTATCACAACCATTTTCAACAGCGGCAATATTAAGAAACGTTTAATGATGTTTGATGATTTCTGAAGGATCATGTGACACTGAAGACGGGAGTAATGGCTTCTGAAAATTTAGTTTTGCCACCACAGGAATGAATTACATTTAAAATATATTCAAATAGAAAACATTTCTTTTCACTCCTCTATTTATTTAAACTTAAAACAAAAGTGTCGAATAACAGGGGCTTCATGCATGCTTTTAAACACATTTATTCATAAGTAACATTCAGTTCTTTTCACCAAATGACCCTACTACCATCTGCATCTTGCAGCAGAAATTCACAAAGTCTTTTAAATCAAATATTTCTCTCCATTCTTGTGTTTTGACAAACAACTGAATCTCTGGCCATGTCTGTGTGCGTTTATGAGTTGCTGCTACATGATTGGCTGATTAGATACTTGCTTTATCCATCAGCAGGTGGACAGCTGCCCTTCAGAAAGCAGTCCATGAGTACCAACAAACATAAAGCGAAAGGAGGGAGAAAGTAAAAGAATGACGTGAGTTCTGAAAGTGAATTGGCTCAGTGCATCTGCCTCATTAACCTCATCATTAAGACACACCAGGGAATAATAAAACTAGAATTCAATATTGTACTTCTCTAAAAACGACTACTTTCATTATTCACAGCCTTCTATCTATTGCTTTTACTATCCTAAAAACCAAGGAGCTCACTGTGCAGTCAGCTTGTAAACAGCAAGCAAATTGTGATATGATCCAATTACTTAGACATTTCATGTTTGGAAATGGGCTGTAAACTATAAAATGTACTGAGTATGGAAATTATGGTCCTGATTTTGAACTTTTTTATGGTTTCTTGTCATTCAGGCTTTAGGGTGTAAACATACAGACCTGATTGTTACATATAGACATTCTGTTGTGGACTTTCACTGTTGAATGCTGGAGTGGTGGGTGCACTGAAGTACTCATGTATAGCAGATGAGCTTGTCATGTCATCATATTCCTCCTGACGGAGCTTCCTGATCACTCACACATCTAAAGAGCAAAAAAAAATAAAAAATGAAGGTAGTTCAGCCAAAAAATTTAAAAAAAAAAATATATAATACATGTTTTATACATGTTTTATTTATAAAATATTTTATACAATGTTAAATACATTTGCAATAATATAATATCTTGAATTTGTACTTTTATTTATTGAACAAAATTACTGTTGTTAGACTATTATTTTTAATAATCACTAATAAACACTTTTTGGAACACACACCGCATTTGTAGACTGGATGCAACAAGATTGACAGGCATTATCACATTGACACACCAAGTACTATCGAGGTCAATATTATAGATATCAATATTAATACTAATATTTGTATTAAATGTAAAGGTTTTGTGATTTGAGGATGAAATTAATAATTATTATTAATGTTCATTCTTAACATCAAACATGCCTAAACTGCTCTTTTTTGTAGATCGTGTAATTTAGCAACCATAAAATCTGTTGACCAATAATAAATGACACATTTAGAATCTTTTTTTTTTGCTTTTACACTTATTATTCATTATTCATTAACAGCACAGGATCAGAAGCTGTTTGTTAGAAAGCTAGTCAAAAAAGAATTTGCTAGAGCAATCTAGTTAAATTTGTTGAGTGTTTTTCTGTCTATTTACCCCAATGTTTAAATCATCATTACCATAGAAAATTACTGCTCCGTTGCATAGAATATTTGCTAGACAGTGCAGTCTGATGATAATTGTCAGTATAATGTATTTTATTGTAACTATGCAGTGCTAAGTGCTGAGCCTCTTTTGGTGCTTTTGAACATTGTCGGATCTGTAATTATCCGCACAGACAAAACCTCTCAACATAACATCTCTACTTTCGAACGGCCAATATACATTCCCTATTCTCTCCTGTGCAATTTGCATAAAAGGTATCATGGTGAAAGTATTCTTCTTAAAGTGCTTTTCTACATTGTTGTATTGCTAGGCTTTTCAAGGAGAGAACGGCAATGAAAGATGTATTCGTTCAAAAACGGCATTTTGTAGTATGTAATGACTAGCAATAAAGTGAAGAGTGAATTAGAATGTTGTACATATTGGGAAAGAATTCACATAATTCACTTTAAGATTGTATATAAGAACATAAAAAAGAACAGATGAAAAAAAAAAAAAAACCTTTCAAGGGGTCAAGCTTCGGCTAGTTAGCATAGCCTGTTAGCAGAAGCTGTAACTATACACACTTTGTAGGCAAAATGCATCTTTCTCCAATAAAGTCTATATATTTAAGGCTGTATACATTTTTACATTATTTAAATCCTCAAGTGCATAGTTCTTTGGAACCACTGCTGCGAAAACGCACCCCTGTCGCTCTATGCTGTGTGTGTGTGCATATGAGCCCAGTCATCTCCTTTGATAAAGGTCAGGTCTGGCCTGGCCATGATGGATGACTGCTGCCGCTGCTTTAATTTGAAATAAAGAGCAATAAAGGGGAGGCCTGTGCTGGTGGCGAACAGAGCCATGATGAAGGAGTCGTTAGTTAAGCAAAGGTCGCCGGCTCCTCTCACAAAACCGACAGACCTTGTCAGGAGTGTGGAGATCACATGATGCAAAAGAGAGGGGGAATCAGTTCTTTTCACCAAATGACCCTACTACCATCTGCATCTTGCAGCAGAAATTCACAAAGTCTTTTAAATCAAATATTTCTCCCCATTCTTGTGTTTTGACAAACAGCTGAATCTCTGGCCATGTCTGTGTGCTTTTATGAGTTGCTGCTACATGATTGGCTGATTAGATACTTGCTTTATCCATCAGCAGGTGGACAGCTGCCCTTCAGAAAGCAGTCCATGAGTACCAACAAACATAAAGCGAAAGGAGGGAGAAAGAAAAAGAATGACGTGAGTTCTGAAAGTGAATTGGCTCAGTGCATCTGCCTCATTAACCTCATCATTAAGACACACCAGGGAATAATAAAACTAGAATTCAATATTGTACTTCTCTAAAAACGACTACTTTCATTATTCACAGCCTTCTATCTATTGCTTTTACTATCCTAAAAACCAAGGAGCTCACTGTGCAGTCAGCTTGTAAACAGCAAGCAAATTGTGATATGATCCAATTACTTAGACATTTCATGTTTGGAAATGGGCTGTAAACTATAAAATGTACTGAGTATGGAAATTATGGTCCTGATTTTGAACTTTTTTATGGTTTCTTGTCATTCAGGCTTTAGGGTGTAAACATACAGACCTGATTGTTACATATAGACATTCTGTTGTGGACTTTCACTGTTGAATGCTGGAGTGGTGGGTGCACTGAAGTACTCATGTATAGCAGATGAGCTTGTCATGTCATCATATTCCTCCTGACGGAGCTTCCTGATCACTCACACATCTAAAGAGCAAAAAAAAATAAAAAATGAAGGTAGTTCAGCCAAAAAATTGAAAAAAAAAAAATATAATACATGTTTTATACATGTTTTATTTATAAAATATTTTATACAATGTTAAATACATTTGCAATAATATAATATCTTGAATTTGTACTTTTATTTATTGAACAAAATTACTGTTGTTAGACTATTATTTTTAATAATCACTAATAAACACTTTTTGGAACACACACCGCATTTGTAGACTGGATGCAACAAGATTGACAGGCATTATCACATTGACACACCAAGTACTATCGAGGTCAATATTATAGATATCAATATTAATACTAATATTTGTATTAAATGTAAAGGTTTTGTGATTTGAGGATGAAATTAATAATTATTATTAATGTTCATTCTTAACATCAAACATGCCTAAACTGCTCTTTTTTGTAGATCGTGTAATTTAGCAACCATAAAATCTGTTGACCAATAATAAATGACACATTTAGAATCTTTTTTTTTTGCTTTTACACTTATTATTCATTATTCATTAACAGCACAGGATCAGAAGCTGTTTGTTAGAAAGCTAGTCAAAAAAGAATTTGCTAGAGCAATCTAGTTAAATTTGTTGAGTGTTTTTCTGTCTATTTACCCCAATGTTTAAATCATCATTACCATAGAAAATTACTGCTCCGTTGCATAGAATATTTGCTAGACAGTGCAGTCTGATGATAATTGTCAGTATAATGTATTTTATTGTAACTATGCAGTGCTAAGTGCTGAGCCTCTTTTGGTGCTTTTGAACATTGTCGGATCTGTAATTATCCGCACAGACAAAACCTCTCAACATAACATCTCTACTTTCGAACGGCCAATATACATTCCCTATTCTCTCCTGTGCAATTTGCATAAAAGGTATCATGGTGAAAGTATTCTTCTTAAAGTGCTTTTCTACATTGTTGTATTGCTAGGCTTTTCAAGGAGAGAACGGCAATGAAAGATGTATTCGTTCAAAAACGGCATTTTGTAGTATGTAATGACTAGCAATAAAGTGAAGAGTGAATTAGAATGTTGTACATATTGGGAAAGAATTCACATAATTCACTTTAAGATTGTATATAAGAACATAAAAAAGAACAGATGAAAAAAAAAAAAAAACCTTTCAAGGGGTCAAGCTTCGGCTAGTTAGCATAGCCTGTTAGCAGAAGCTGTAACTATACACACTTTGTAGGCAAAATGCATCTTTCTCCAATAAAGTCTATATATTTAAGGCTGTATACATTTTTACATTATTTAAATCCTCAAGTGCATAGTTCTTTGGAACCACTGCTGCGAAAACGCACCCCTGTCGCTCTATGCTGTGTGTGTGTGCATATGAGCCCAGTCATCTCCTTTGATAAAGGTCAGGTCTGGCCTGGCCATGATGGATGACTGCTGCCGCTGCTTTAATTTGAAATAAAGAGCAATAAAGGGGAGGCCTGTGCTGGTGGCGAACAGAGCCATGATGAAGGAGTCGTTAGTTAAGCAAAGGTCGCCGGCTCCTCTCACAAAACCGACAGACCTTGTCAGGAGTGTGGAGATCACATGATGCAAAAGAGAGGGGGAAATGGGGAAGTGGATAGAGAGAGATGAAGTGTAAAAAGAGAGGATGAGGAAATAATACACATCGAGAAAGTCATAGTTTAAACTATTTACTGTACTGTGGAAGAACCATGATACATAGATATCAGATTGTAATATGTAACCTTGTTTCTCAGATATATGCTGTTTCTGAATGATTAACATTCATGAACAACAGTATTTACATTATACTTACAATTGAATTAAGTTTGCTTGTTCATCCAAAAAAAAAAAAATCAAAAAAATACATTTTGAGGAATATACAAGTAGCTCTTGACCATAATAATAAAATGAATGGGGATTGGACTTTTAAACATTAAACAAAACTGACTGATTTTTCAGTTCAGCTAAATGACTAAACATGACTAAATATGACTAAAAATTACTGGTAGCATTGGTTTTGCATTGTTTTGAAAGTCAAAAGTCTCATTTCAGTTCATTAGAACGCCATGGAAAATAACAACCAGTACATTCTTCATGATTTATCTCTCTCTTAATTCAGTTCAATTCAGTTCAATTCAATATGCGCCTTACTGGCATGACAATTGTTACAATGTATTGCCAAAGCATAGTGTGTACATTGAATCTAGAACCGACATGTATTAAATAAATAAATAAATAAATAATATATTTAAAAAAATAAAACCTCAATATTTTAGAATTCTATGAACAATTTAAAATTCAGTGGTGTGCGTGTATGCTCACATCTCTCTCTCTCTCTCTCTCTCTCTCTCTCTCTCTCATATTCATTCATTCATTCATTCAATCATCCATTAATTCATCCATTCCATTAAAGAAAGAAATGAGGGTGGATAATGACATAATTTTGGTCACACTTTAGTTTGGGGACCAATTAACAGCTATTAACTCTTAATTTGCTGCGTATTAATAGTTAGTAATGTAGTTGTTAAGTTTAGGAATTGGGTAGGATTAGGGATCTAAAATATGGTCATGCAGAGTAAGGCATACATATATGCTTCATAAGTGCTAATAAACAGACAATATGCCAATAATATGCATGCTAATAAGCATCTAGTTAATAGTGAGAATTGGTCCCTAAACTAAAGTGTTACCACAATTTTCATTTTGAGCGATCCATCCAAATAACATAGCACCTGTCCCAAAAATGCGGACATCATCTTGGCATAATATCTATAGTAGTCATGGCAATGCCATTGTACTTTTTCACATTAGTGTAGACATGCATAACACAGTGTATCATTAAACAAGTGGACAGAAGTCAGGAAGAAGAAAGGGGAAAAAGTAAAACAGGCATGCAAAAAGAGATACACATAAATACTGCAAAACAAGAGGTGCAGAAAGCTAAATTTGAAGAAAAATGCAAGACTACACAAGATCTCTCCCATGGGATTCCTGTTTATCAGTCATGACACTGCAGTGGATTTGCATGCAAGGGCAAAGGAAGCAAGATAAAGCTGACATGGAGACAGGCCCTCCCTGAGGACCATGGGACAGGCTGTGTTAACATGCAGTCATTGAGACCCAGTGTCACCCGAGAGCACCTGAGACACTGAGCTCTGCAGACAAGGGTCCTCGTTTTCTTACAGAGCCCTGGCATTACAGTGACACCCATTTAAGGTTCCCAGCACTTTAGAGAAAAGTTACAAAGATAACTATTCCAGAACACTCTCTCTTTCATGCACAGGGTTCAGACTCTCCTTTCTGACCTTACTCTGATTATACTTTAGCAAGCATTCTGTAATGGCAGTCTGTATTCTTATCAGTCTGCCTCACTGCACTATCAAGATTGGTGTTCACTCTTCTATTCAGAGAGATTGGCTATTGGAGTGGACAAGTGCCCACCAAAAGCGACTGGAAAGGGAAAGGAAGAACACTCAGGACACAACTCCCTTATTATGCTGTCTAAGGTCAGTCTGTCTGGCCCAAAACATATGCAAGTATGTTAACACTGACACTTTCAGCTATGCAAGCTCAATTCAATTGACAGTAGTGACTAAAACCAACCTATTTGTTTTATGAATTCATTACACAATGAACCTAAAAGGATTCATAAATATACAGTATGTATGCCACTAAAATTATTCACTTGAAAAATGTATACATTTTGAATGGTATCAGTATGTAAATTATGAATGTTTCAGTGTCTTCCAATACAGCATAAATAAATAAATAAATAAATAAATAAAAGAAAGAAATAAATAAATAAATGTACAAAAAAGGCCAAAAATACTTGCTAAAATATGTTTTAAAACATTTTTGCGTAAATATAATTTCTACCAATATATTTTTTCACCCATTTTTGTATATTTAAAAAACAATTATTTATGCAAATATGTTAAACAGTCTATTTTACCACAATTGTGGAGCACTAGTATTTTGTATAAGCAACTTTGTTAGTTTTATTGTAAATGGGGGTAAAAAATGCATCCAACATGTTGCACAACCAACTCAGAAACTCTGGGCTTAAAGAAATTTCTGAGTTTCCCATTAGTAATTATGGCCTAGTATTGGTGTTCATGTGTGTTTAACTCTTAAGTGCAATCTTTCTAACATGACTGCACCACAAGTCTGTACTAGGCAACGGTTAGCATTTTGTTGCAAAAAATTACACAATGCACGCTTGTTAGCACAAAGAGTTAGTCTGAAATCATCTCAGTTCATCACCATGGAGGAAACATGAAATTACTAAAAGCCTCATACTGTTTAATAAGTTGGCTAGTTCACCCTTTGGTGACAACTTGATCAATTTGGCACATCAAGGCTAATGGCTATCATCAAATGAGACTGGCTTTCAGAAATGGTTATCTCAGTGGAGTCCAATTTATTTTCTGTCACCTCTTAACCACGCCACTTGGCATAGATGCATCAGCCGCCACCACTTCGGTGAGGTAGCCCTCCATTAGCAATGTTAATCAAACAATGATGCAAAGCCGAGAAAGTCGCCTTTCAATTTAGCATGCAGAAGCTAATGGCTTCTGATACCAACCAGGGCCTGATGGATTGGTCAGATGTGGTCATTTAGACACTGAATAAAATGAAGGAAGGATTTCTAGTGCTTTTATTTGCAGGAAGGTAAAAATGATTAAGGGTGTCCTTATTTAGCCTTAAAGGTTTTGTAATTGGAATCAATGAGGTGCATCCATAAGTATCATGCAAAAAAAATATTCTGTGTCACATGGCATTGGCACTTTCATTTTTCCCCCACTGTTAAAACAATGTTGAAGAACGGCAAATCAATATTTACATTCAGAATTTAAGTATTCTGCTTGTTATAACATGACAATTTATGTATTATGTGTACACATTTTGTGGCTAGGCTGCACTTCTACACCATCTCAGAAAAAACACTGAATGATTCAGTATATGTGTGCATGCATGCGTCCATGACCATGGTCATATGGGTGTGTATGTGTGTGTGGCTCGGATAAAAGTGCTATTGCCAGATTATTTGCATGTCTAGACGATGATCGTGTCAGATGATTTGAATGCATTGATACATTAATATCTATTTGGATGCGATTTCCCTGCCACTCTGAAAACCCTGGAGAACGAGAGATAGAGGAATAAGCCAGCTGTTGATTACCCAGGCTAGTCATATCATCACATCTTTCTCATTTGTTAAGAGGAGATTACATCTTTCTGCTCAGTCAGCTGCCAAACATGAAAAATATCTTTAGGAAATGTGCAGCAATGTGTGTGTGAATGTTTAAATGGTCATTCCTATATAACTTTCTCAATAAATTTATGGAAGTAAACTGATCAAACGTGTCTTCTCCACAATCTGTAATATGTCCACCACATTGGACAAGCATTAAATATTACATAATACAAAAATAAATGTAATGCACCTTAATGCATCTGGATGGTAGGTCACAGTTATATTGTCTATATTGTCTATTATAGTGTCTATTTTGAGGAAAAAAAGGGGGCCAAGCACCGAGCCCTAATCCACACCTATGGATAATTGATCCGATTTAGATGTAAATATGTAAGGTAAAGTAAAAATACACTAGTTTTTTGTATTTTTAATTTATTGTAAAATACATACTTTTTTGTTGTTCTTTAAACTTTTTGAGCATTTTTTGAAGTGCAACCAGTACTGATTTCATATTTGACATTTCCTTCTGAGCACCTTCATTTGCACAAGTAATATTCAAACCATGGGAAGGGGCAATGAATTCCTGATACCTCCCTCAACAGCCTCCCAAACACACTCAAATTGACATACCTACACGTAAGAGCCACATTATGTATAATATAAGCCAGTGACTTACTAATGGATATACATATCTAGTTTTTCAAAAACTAGGAATAACAGAGTAGAGGTTGAAAGCTTCAAAGACCTTGGAAATGTGGTTCAAGAGACCCTTACAATGGTGTTTGTGTGTGTGGACTGTGTGCGATGCCTACAGCAGTGGAAGTAGTGCATCATTATAGGACAGAAACCAAGGATGACCAAAGGCCAAACACAGCACAACCACAAAAGAATCTCAAAAGAAACGCATTGCAACAGCCAGAGCAGAACTCCTGCTGGGTTAGGCAACCCTTACAATGACTTTGATCGAAAACATGTAATAGAAACACAAACAATCTCATAGCTGTTCTTATTTCCATCATCACACACTATCAGAATGTATAGACAGTGATTGAGAGCTAAAAATAAAAGCGGTTCACTTAAAGCTGTGCTCCATCAGTCTTCCCCCATTATTATTTTGTCCATTTCATCTCATCCTCTCCTCCACAAACGGCTACTGTTGCAGTCCCATCAGCTTACCATTCATTTACATGCATAATTAGAGGGAAGGTGCTCACTGAAAAGATTCATGCAAATTGTAATTAACAGTAACTACATTTATTTATTTTTTAAATGGGAGCCATGGCTGTGAATAGGCATTTATGAGACCTAAATTGAATCTAATAACCTTACTGCTAAAGATTTTTAATAGGAGGAGACCTCTGGTCAGGCATATCATTTAGTATGGATGAACTCTGTGGCACGAAGGCCTGATATGTCAGGGTTTGGGTAGAGGGATGAGGTGAGGACTCAGTACTGCAGAGAATTGGCTTTTTATTGATAATAAAAATAAACAAAACCGCAACAAACAACCCAATTGGGTAAAAATAGGCTGGCACGACACGACAACGCAACGCAAGGCAAGGCAGGGCAGGGTCAGGACAAGGCTGACAGGACACGACAGGATACAGGCGATGAAGAACTGTGACGGGACTGCAAACACAAGGAGAATAAATAGGGAGCAAATGAGGAGGGTAATGAGGGAAACACAGGTGGGGCAAATTAACCAATAATCAGGTAACAAGATGGGTGGGGTCAAGACAATTGACATGAGAGCACATGGCACACAGGAAACAAAGACAAAAGCCATGTGCTCACACAAAACAAAAACACAAGCACATGGCCAGCAAAACAATCACAAGCCATGTGCTTGAACAAAACAAGACCTGAACACGCAGCTAATGAGAATACTCATAAGCCGCGTGTTCACACAAGACAAGACAGCATGCAGCCAGCGAAAACCAAGCTGCGTGCAACAACAACACAAGACAACAAGAAAAGCACGCGGCCGAACACAAACCGCGTGCTACACAAAGCACGTGGACAGAAGAGCACACGGCCGAGCGAAGTCGAGACCGCACGCTCCCACAAGACAGAACATGGAGTGCGAGTGTCCGGACCCCGACACGAAACCGAAACTCAACAAGACATGAGTGCTGGGATCCGAACACCACACTCCAACATGAAACAAGGAAACAGGACACGCAGACAAGACATGACGGGAGTGTCAGGGCTCTGTCGCAAAACCATGAATAACACTAGACCGAAGTGACAGAATCCTGACATGATATTGCAGGATTGATAAGAAAATAGCTTTCTGACATCTTTAGGCATATTCAGATAAGTTGTTCAGTCAAAATGCATTCCTATAGGTTATTTTGGATTAAAGCAATCATATACACTACTGTTCAAAATTGTGTGGTCGGTGAGATTTAACGATGAAATGTTACTTGAGCACCTAATCAGTCAAGTGACACTGAAGACTGGAGTAATGGCTGCTGAAAATTCAGCTTTGCCATCAAAGGAATAAATTACATTTTAAAACATATTAAAATTAAAAACAGTTACTGTATTTTAAACGGTAATGTTATTTCACAATATTACAATTTTTACTGTATTTTGATAAAAACAAATGCAGCCTTCTTTTGAAATCAGATCTCACAGACCCCAAATGTTTCAATGGTAATGTACAGTAGGGTATGTATTGTCATATGGATATATAAGACAGGATTTATGACATAGTTTTAGCCTGTTTTGTGCATAGAGTGTCATGTAAAACAGCTCTCTGTGCCAACCTCTACATTCTGTTCCATCACACTAAACAGCAAAGCTTGAGATTATCCAGAAGCTGAAACCAAATATCCAGCCATTGTTAGAAGCCTAAGCTATGCAAATCTTCTTTTCAAACCCATGTGCACAGTAGATACAAAATCCTATTTGAGTTGTGTGAATTTTAATCAGAATCTAGAAGACTAGGTTAAGGTGAGGTGATAGATGATTGGCTAAAAATCTATCAGATAATTTATTAATTGATCAATCAGAATGCCCGAAGACATTGAGCCCTGACAGTTATTATATCTCATCTATCCATGTCTATTTTAGGGTCAAATATGGTCTTGATGTGGTAGATATACAGTGGGTACGGAAAGTATTCAGACCCCCTTAAATTTTTCACTCTTTGTTATATTGCAGCCATTTGCTAAAATCATTTAAGTTAATTTTTTTTCCTCATTAATGTACACACAGCACCCTAATGAGGAAAAAAAATTAACTTAAATGATTTTAGCAAATGGCTGCAATATAACAAAGAGTGAAAAATTTAAGGGGGTCTGAATACTTTCCGTACCCACTGTATATTTTGGGTCTCTATAAAACTAGATACATTGGGATAAGATGATCTCCTTGTGAAATTTTGCCTTAAGATTTATATTACCTTGAAAAAACGGAACTGTGAAAGAAGTCCTTCATCCGCATGAGATATTTTTCTCTATAGCAAAACCCTCTTTCCACACCCCTGATCATCTGGGCATTAATAATAGAGGCTCATTGTGGCCTCATGCATGTCTGAGTGAATTAAACTCACTCAGGATTTACTCAAGAATGGATCTCAATGAGGTGGTGAGGGGGGCAACTATCTTCTTGTACACACTGTGGAAGACAAAGAAAAGGAAAGACACTGGGGGGAAAAGATTGAAGGAGAGAGAAGAAGAGAGAGAATGTGTGAATTCCCAGAAATTTAACTGACTTTCAAGTGTCATAATCAATGACTGAGGAAAAAGAAAAGGTTTCTTGAACATTTAAAAAAAAAAAAAAGAGTTATCTGTTTTTGCAAATGAACACTTCATATGTAGTATTTATGATATATTGTGCAATGAATGTAAATTGCTGTATGCATATCTACTGTACTTGTCAAAATATGCAGGTTCAGAGCACACATTGTGAGATTCTGTATCCCACAATGCACTGCACTTGACTAGTCATGTTTTCCTTTCAATCTAGATTACATACAATATATATATAGCCCTTGTTTATAATGAGTCTGTGCTTATTTTTTTAGCTTTTTTAATAGTTTAGTCTGACTTTTGTGTCTGTTATTGTAAACAGCTTTGAATTCATGAAAAAAAAGAAACATTACCTGACAATACTGTTCTTAATCTCCTCCTGTCCACTGTACGTTAAATAGCATCTCGAGCAATAAAACCTCCCCCTTTTTCAATTTAATCATAGTGGGAAAAATGAATTAAATAGCAGTGATAGAGCAGTAAATTTCTTATACGAGCTGTCAGACGTCCAATCCCGCATGTGCGTCTGTACACTTATTTGTGTGCACACGAGCATGGAGTGGGCTGGTCTGTTTTGGACGAACCAAGGGGGTGACAGTTTGGGTGGCCAGACAATGTTGCTCTGATGAGGTGACAGACGGCCACTCGTGAACCCGAGGGGGTAGATGACATCAGTATTCACTCATAGCTTCACGACCCCAGATGACCTTCCCTTCTCAATTCGCGCCACACCTCTCCCGGGCCGCCCCTTGCTCTACAGGCACCACGGGAGGCGCGCGCATGTTCCCTTGAATGAAGTTATTGATGGCTTTATCAGCCTTTCATCTCCTGTGCTGCTTCAGTGGTGCGTTTACAGATATAATGCTGACAAGGAGTATGATAATGGCCATCGCTGATCATACACATCTTTTCAACCTTCACAGCACAGAATAAATTGCTTCTCACTTATTTATCCTGCATAATAGGCTCTGAGAAGAAAACCAGGGTGCGGTCGACTAGGAGCCACTGCCTGCATTAAACGTGATAATAAAGGTCGATGTCTAAGACACAGAAAGAAAATAACAGTGGAAGCAGCCGCCTAGGGCCCAACGTGCTGGGGGGCCTGGTGTGATGGTCCATAATATATGACAACATCTTACATGAGCATGTTTAGCACTTTGCGGATGCTGGAGCGCTTTTGCTTGCCAGAAACAGTGTCTGTCAAAGTATAAGGCTTGTCATGATTTTTCAAGGATAATATGGGGAAGGAATTCATACACAGGCTAAAAGGGATGTAAAGAAGTCACACAGAGTGAAAATATGAGCAGTTTATATGCATTATAAGCAGTAATACTGAGAAATATTATCACAATTTCAAATAATCTCTATGTTCGTATTTAGTTTTTTTTTCATAAATCATTACTATTGGACACCCTTTACATCTGTCTGTGGTTTTTGCAAATATTTAACCAATGAAAGGTATTAAAAAGAGCTTGTGACTAATCCTCGTAACTCCATTGAATACTCAAACTGTCGGTAAAACCATAAAACTGTTGCACAGTTTGGACCACTTGTTTACAAGATAAGGGTAAAGTAAGAACTGTTACTGTTTGAATGAGTACAGCTTTTTCTTAAATCAAGAAACTCTATACATAAAGGCTAATGTTTTATGCATTTGTGGAGCAGATAAGAGTGTCTTAATCTTGCATTTGCGATCAAGTCATAGCCAGTACTTTCTGAAATAGCCTATGCTTAGCACTTCATCTTTCATTGTATACGATTTTGGCCAAATGACAAAAACTGAGCTCTGACATAGCTACAGTAAACTTTAGAACCTGAAAGTTACGTAAAAGGTCAGCTTGAGCTTGATTTTGTGCAAGTGTCTCGCCGTATTCAAAGCCACAATATCAAACAACATGGTGTTTAATTATTTTTAAAAATACAGTGTTTTTTTTTCTTTTAATTTCCTGAAAAGTAGTGCTTTTGGAGATTACAAGGTTTCCGCAGGCCCAGTTGGAGTGGGTTGTGATCTGTGGCTGTTGGTTGTGCTTGACGGTTGTTGCATTTTTATCAGGCCTCGGGGCAGAGAGGAAATGAAATCTGTTAACAGTATTTCACATCAGGTACAGTGCTTCCACCCCTCTAGCCAATGACACTGTGGCCCCTTGTGTGATTAGCACACAAAAAACGACCTGCTTCCAGGGTCGTAGGTCAAGGTTCAGAGGTTATGCACACCAACCGTGCTTGGGCAGAAAGCTCAACAGCTGCACATCTGAACGTTAGTCATATGAAGATTGCCAATCACGGTAAAACAAACATTGGCTTTAGAAAACCACTAACAGGACATCAGTGGATCACGAGGGGAAAAGGAGGGAAAGACAGTCACAAAGAAAAAAACTAAAGAAAAAGGGCAGAAAAAAAGATGTTGGCAAATTAAAAACCTTTTTCTATAGTTGTCTATGTACATAAAATCAAGTAAAAAAAAAAGTACAATTTCTGCAAATCAAGTCCTATGTACAAAGAAAATAAAACAAAATTAGTCTGAATTATAATGAAAGCTTCCCATGACATGAACCATAGCAGAATTATAATCGGTTTGCTTTGTTAAAAATGGGAGAAAATATGAAGGAGAAAAAGACCTAAGGGATTCCTGCACTGAATATCATTGAATATCATGATTAATAATTGAACATTGTAGAGTATTGATTTAAAGCAAGTCCATTCCCTGTGAAGCAGTGGGACACATGCTTTCATTAAAAGCTTTGCTGATTTAATAAAAACATAAACTTATCACTGAAATGCACATTAAAGGACTCTTTAGGGAACTGATGCAGAAACAAATGTGTATTTCTCTTTATAAATGTGTACATCTGATTTTTTTTCTCCCCCTTGATGTATTAGATATACATTAAGGGGATACAAAATTATTATTCCTAATATATTTTTGACTGTATAGAGGATAATATCATGTATTAGACGGCAACAACCAATAAATCATATTCTATCATCCAGACTCCAGACATCCAGACTAGAGCAGGCACTTGTGTAAATGAAATGCATTGCTCTGCTTTCAGTGGCTGTCACTCTTCTGTTCTCCAGAGATGGATGTCTGCATTTACCACGTGTTAGTCAAATCATGCCTCTCACAGCAAGAGACTTTCTGAATATATGTGTATGTATATGGAAATACATCAACATATAGGGAGCCTAAAGCTCTGTTCCAAAACCTTGTGAGCTTGCAAGAGGCCATTCACACACATTCAAACACATTTGTGTGTTTAATAATGCAAGACACTAGGCAGTGGAATGAAAAAAAGCAAAGTCTAGAGATCCATGCTATAGCTATCTAGATATATAGATATACTGTACATAAAACTTCTTTTAGCTTGAGCTGCGTATTTTAGAATGCCCTTTGATGCATGATATCATGCAAAAGCATTACATGTGAACGCAGCAGTCAAACATACCCATCTAGTGCATGTTTCCACAGAAAAACTATAGACAAGCAGCACAGTTGAATGCAAACACACTTATATGACTTATATGGAAAATTCTACTAAGGCGGCAACTCTGTGTTACACAAACAACATTTATAAACTCGACTCACAATTATTTTCACTACATTCAATGTTAGCCTGTTGCTAAGCTAACATCATGATGCTTTAGTAAGCATAAGAATACACAGCACGCAGAAATCATGTGTTAAATAATCCGTTTAAACTGAAATAAATTGAATTTTGGCTAGCCTGCTTCTAGTACTGAATGAAATTTATATGTTCATATAAACAACATTTCTCTTGCCTTGTCCGCCTTGGATTTACTTTTTCACTGAGCTTGTCACTGGTACACATACTCCTTTATGTTCACTGAAGCAGATATATGCATTTAGTTTAGTTTATGTTTGTCTTTCTTTCAGAAAAAAGTACAGACGATTGCACTATGACATAGTATTAGAAAAACATCAGGCAAAAAGTACCCATATGACCTACTACATCACTACTTGGACACTTTACTATCCCATGAGGCCTCGGAACAGGATGTTGATTTGATTACATGACACTAACAACATGGCAGATTTAGTACGTCTGAATTTTATTCATACTACCCATATTCATACTATATAGAACATATTTTTTGTTAATGGTCACAAAGTAAGTTCAAATTCAAATGTTAAAACAGCCAGACAGCATGCAATGGTTACTGTCTTCAACATAACAGTCAATAAGGCTTTTTGTATTTGACAAAATTCTATATGTGACTGAAATAATGTATTGCATTGTATTGGCAAAAACTGATGCCACAACCTGTACATTTCCATTTTTCCACCAACCACTGCTACTTAAAATCAATGAGAGATGGGTATGGCACTGGGGGTTCTATTTTATATTGACAGAGGCAGTAATGACACAGTGGGAAATGGGATCAGGACCCAAGACAGCTTCAAATCAAACCTGTATCTTCCACATGAGAACACCAGATTGAGTACATATGCTAACAGCTAGGCCACAGCTCTCACCAGTAAGCTCTTAAATATGTAATGTTAGATTGAAATGCTATTTGGGGATTTCAAAGAGAACACAGAAGTGTTCTTGAAACAACTGAGGCAATAGGCAATACTGTATGTATAGTCGGTACTACCTAAATCGGTGTTGTAGAGAAAGAAACAGAGAGGTCGTGGTTGCATGACCTTCAAAAAACACTTAAAGAGCCAAAGGCTTAGAATAGATTGAGAAAAATGTTAGAGTTGGCTGGAAGCCTTTACCAATGCCAAAACATGTGCTCCTGATTGTCCAAAAGGGCAAAGTGCAAACACACAAAAAAAGGTCCAAAAAAAGAGAGGTCAAGTACAAGTTATCATGCTCTTTTAGTATGTCTTTGAGCATGTAAGCAAAACAATGGTTGGTTGACTTCTGTGAAGAAAGGCAGAGAAGATATAAAGTAAAAAATGCACAGAATATAAACATTTTGAGGGCATAACCTGCAATAAATAAATGAATGAATGAATGAATGAATGAGGAATTTATTATTTTATAAAATAATATTATATTTAACTTTTTTAATAAAAAAAAAATAGGACTTTACTTTAACAGGGGTTGTTTCCCTATTAATATAATGATCACAGATTGTGGGAGCCAGACAGAAATCCTTCTCATTTCCCAGATAAAAACTAAATATTTGTACAATATCTGCAGTGAATTACCGGAACATGATTAATTTTATTATTTAAAGATCCACCATCAGCTTTTTTCAAGGGATTTCAATTGCAGACTCACTTGTGATCTAGATATGCATTAATCAAATTATAGTGAACATATTGCTTATTAATATTTCAACAGTATGTATAGGCAGGTATTAACAGTAATACTAAATTGGCCTGCTGAATATTTCATATGTTAGATTGCGGCAGGGATTGGCGATGAACACTGCTTTAACCCCTGCTGGGCCGGTCTTATCGATAGCGTCACATGGTTTTGCCTCTAACACAAAGACAAGTAAGGTGGAAAAATGGATTATCTGAGGTCTGGCTCGCCATGGGCCCCAAACCTTGTGCTGAAGCAGTCTGGATGGATCCTTTGAGGAAATAGGGGCTCCATTTAGACTTCACCCTGCCACTCAACAGCCTAGGCGGTAATGAGCCTATTAAAATGTAGATCCAGGTATAAGGAGGACATGAGGATGAGATCCTCTCATACTTAAAGCTGCAAGCAGACAAATCATAGGATTATGTAGCAGTTCATCCCAGGAGGATAGAGACGCATTTATGACTCTTTAAACCACATGTCCACAAAATTATGTATCATACATTGAGAAATTTTCCATTATTCTTTTGTCCCTATGATCTTTTGGCAGTCAGTTTATGTTTACTCTATATACAAGATCTAAAGTAAAAAATCATTCTTGGTTCTATTTTGTGTGGTTTGTGTAATGAATGTTTTAAAGCTTGAGTCATAAAGAATTAACAAAATAGTTCACTTGAAATGTTTGCATGCTGGCGCCTTTTGAACTGTTGCTGATGCAATGGTTCTCATGTCATATGACAAGTTTAAACGTAAACAATAGCAAAGACCCGCCCCCCTTATGGTGTGTGCAAGCCAAAAGCGAATTTAATTATTTGTGCAAGTAGATTACATACAAAGTCAATGCAAAGAGTTAATAGGTGTGAATTTGTACTGGACGATGCAAATTAGGTGATGCATTTGCTGCGAATGTGCAATATTTGCCTCAATCACGTCTTCCCTGCATGTTGAAAAATGTCAACTCAAGCAGAAAATACGGATGACGCATTGTCACACAAGCCAATCAGCATGTTTGACACACCCGGTTGTTTTAGAAAATGGTTTTATTTTATATATTGTGTGAGTGATGCAAAAAACATCTTGCGGGTAATTTATAGCGAGTAACCCAATGCAAATATTCGCTTCGCTTTTGGTGTGCACACACCATTAATTACTTTATACGTCCGACAAGCCATGCCGCTCTCAATACAGAAAACTGACAACGCACTGACAGACAAGACAGAGCAGGTTACTTTTGGCATGAAACAATGTCTCAGCTTTCAAATTTTGTCTTTTTTTTTTTTAAGAAATTCAAACAATAAATACCGTTTTGTGACTCTTTAACGTGTCGTGACAGATCACTGCAGTGTCTCAGTTCAAGCGGCACGTGAACCGATGATCTCTTCCTCTTTAGTAGTTATAGCATGAAATAAACATGAATGAACATCAGAAGGTATCTTGTTTCAACCGCGGAAAGACGTCAATACACACCAAATTTAAGTCCACCGACGTTAATCTATTCTCCTGTCTGGTTTGTTTGTTGGACAAAAATGGCAGATTCAGCGTTATGATTGGTCAGATCGCCTGTCAATCAAACTCCCTGTGAAAGGTCAATTGCAAATTATATTTGAGATCTAATTCTATAAGAATGTGGAATTCCACATCACTACAACGATTATGACATCATTTGAATTACTTTCAGAGCATTTTTTTTCAGCTGATGAATGATGAACACACTGACAGCCAATCAATTGTCAATATTATACACTGGTGTGGACATTAATATAGTTATTGTTATAGTTATCTTTATAGACATCATTCTTGAAATGAACAGATCGTAAAGCCTAAAGGCCAGAGCTTAAACTGGAATTTATTTGAAATTACAGCCCTTTTTAAGTTGCAATTCTTTTGTATTCATAATGTTCACGTAGTAAATATGCCATGTATAATCCATAAAAGTAAGTATGTATTTACGAATATATGTATGTAAGTGTATTTATAAATTACAACATTATTATGCAAAATAATGCTTAAAAATAAAAATGAAAAAGTTCTGTTTAATATGAAAATTCATAACTCATCTTTTTGTTTTTGTTTTTTTAGAAAGAAATTACTCTTATTCATAACATCATTTCTTATTTTCTCTTAAACTTATTCTCAATGCTTTTCCAAACATTTGCTGGGTGTTTCCCTTCCTGGGTGGTTCTTTTTCAGTTGTAATCGGCACATATTGTTAAAAGCAGACCCAAGGGCAAACTAACTCAGCTTTTCAACTCTTCTGTGAAATCACATTGCAAAAATAAAACAGACTTGAACACGCCTCTGGTGTTGTATACACAGGTAGCCCTTCACACACGAAAGCATGTAAGGGTTAATCCTCCGTGTTGAATATGCTCCTGCCTAATCAGCTCGCTGTGAAGAGCCTCTGTACATAATGTGCAAAGCGCGGAGCGTTAATCCAGGGCGGCACTCTTCCAGAGTCTGGCCTTTGCGATGTGTGGCTATGGAGATAAATGAGGCTTTTGGGATTAAATCGTCCCAAACGCACTGACTGGTTAATTGAATCCTCCCCGGGGAGGCCCTCCCAGAATAAGAGGTGTACTGTTGAGGGGAGCTAAAGGGCTTTTTTACCTCTGGGTAGGGCACCTTGTGAATGTTCAGTGGGTCAGGATATAGGTAAGACAAATCCCTTTCCCATTCCCAGCCTCTCAAAGGCAGATAACAAATAGAGTATCACACTTCTTGCATCTCTGGGTAGGCACAGAATTAGACACTGTGGGGGCCTATATGTTCTTGCCGATGAAACAATCTTGCCTCTAGGGCGGCGGTAAGGAGCAGACTTGTTTGTGCAGCAAAGCCATTTTCTGTGTGTGTGCCTCTATTTGTTGCAATGATAATATTAAGTTTATGTATTAGTCAGGGTAGCACGGGGCTAAATGAAAAGACCATTTAGAATAGGTCCATAGCTACACTATATTGTACAGCATCGCATATTAGTTTTCATGATTTTTAGTCATCAGATCTCATGATGTGGTCACAATTTAACGAAATTAACAAAAAGGAACAAATTTGTCCAACATGGCCACCATTTAAGTAAAACAAGGGAAAAAAGTTAATAAAACTTGGCCACAAATTAATGAATGGTTAATAAGGTATTCTTTTTTGAGCATAGACCTATGAATGTGTGGACTATTACTTACAATAAGCATATATATATGAGTGATTATGATGTTTTCCCTGTTGGACAATAAAACTGCAAAAATCACCAAGATTTACATTGAAAGAAGAAGTCGAAACTTATCTAAAGGCCAGAATTTCATAGAGATTTGGAGATGGGCTCTTTTTACTTTTGGCCACCTTCCAATCAACCAGAGCTCCCTAGCAATCACATAGCAACATGTTAAAACAATTTGAACACCTTAGCAACTGCATAGCAAGCAAAACACATTGTAGTGGCACCACTCATATTATTAATATAATCTTAACAACAGAAAGCATTTTTTGTGTAACACCCCAATTGATTCATACGTCATACGTAGCTCTGTGTTCGCATTTGAGACCACACCCACCACCTCCTTTGTTTTACTGGGTTAAACACATTAAATCATCTACAAATATCCTCTACTGACCCCAAAAACGATCCCATCACCTCTAGGGAGGCTACACAGTGTTGGGATCTGACACAGTGATAAGCGTCTATCTGCCAAGCCACTGAGCCATAAAGTCGTACCAATGTGCATTCAGAGGCCTCTCACATCAACTGAGCAGACATCACTAAACGACTGCTGTAAGGTGCCTTCAGGTTATTTTATTACTTAGTTGGAATTAAGTTATAGATTAAAAAAAAAAAAAAAAAAGGGAAATTGCGCTATACATCAAGGCTAGCTCCGTTGAATAAAGGAATTGTCACCAGGAGCACTCCATCACTGTGTGGAGACATCCAAGTTCATTAGCATTTCCACAATGGTGCTCTGTCGTCTAATGGAGACACAAAATCAAAAGACAGTCACTTAAACGCAACAAGAGAGCTGCGGCTCGCATCCATGATTTAAGCTCAATTTGATTAAAATGCTAGTGGCGTTTGTTGTAAATAAATGTTAAATCTTCTGTAGCATACTAAATAAACAATGCATCAAAGTTCAAATGTAACCCCTTGTCAATCTACAAGTTTTATTTCACTCCTTATTAGAAATCAAGAAGCTACAAAGATGAATCTTTTTGCTAATGCAACATACTATAAAGGTGACCAAATACTTCAGTGTTTTTGGTTGTATTTAATTACAGAATATTAATTAGCAAGATAGAAACAATTCCATTTGGTTAATCAGATTGGAAATGCTTACTTGATTCATGATTAGCATGTTAATTAAACCTCTCTTCGACTATTTTAAAGTGCAATCCCTTCCAAAGCTAATAGCCAGGAAGCTAATTCTAAATTGACAATGTTAATTCAACAGGCAGACAGAAGAGGAGCCAAATCTGGGTGCAAAAGCTTGAAATATAAGATAAAGAAAAACGTTTAAAAGCTTGTTATCACTAGACTTTCAGATGAGACTATTTAAAATATATATTTTGATTGTTTTGTTTTTGTGCTAAGCAAATTAATTTACTCCAAGTGCCATCCCCTTGTAGAAAAGTGTGCTTAATTGTAGTGAATGTGCAGATAGTACACTTTCATGACTGTTTCTTAAAGGGATGACACTTCTGTCATTAATTACTCATCCTCGTGTTGTTCCAAACCTGTAAGACCTCCGTTCACCTTCGAAACACAGACTTTTTTTTGTTTTGATTGAATAAATTTTAGATTTTATTTCTGGCCCTCCATACACAGCAACATAACTACCAAGTTCAAGGCCCAGAAAGGTAATAAGGACATCATTAAAATGGTCCATGTGACATCAGTGGTTCAACCTGAATTTTATGAAGCTACGAGAATACTTTTTGTCTGCAAGGAAAACAAAAATACAAAAAAATAATAACTTTATTCAACAGTTTATTCTCTTCCGTGTCAGTCTTTGACACTCATCATAAAAAAAGTTAATCTAACTGCATTTAACATAAATTATAACTGTAATGCATTTTCATTTATGACAATTAACATGCAATTCAGTGTCTATAATCACTACTATACATTCATTTTGCATTTAAGCATATTCTTTTCAAGTATATTATTTCTGTAAGAGTGCTCTTTGTCAAAGCATGCCAACATGTACTTCTTTTTCACAAGGGTCATCAATCTGTTCTACAACAATCCCTGGCATGGCTAAGTTTACACCTCCTCCATATGGTGGCAGTATTCCAAAGCTGTCTAATCAGATCCCACCTTCTCCCCGCAGCCCCTCTACACTCCAATTTGCTCAACAGAACAAAGGACACAGTGAATCTCATCTCAGCTGCCAGTCATTCAGTGATATTTAACCAAATATTGCTCTACACACAGCATATGGCCTGCATCACCCAAGGCCAACACAAACATTGAAAATACAAGAAAACTGTAATGGAGCATGGAAGAATACAATTATTCCTTGTCAATAATTCTGAATAAAAGTATTTTAAGATGTTGCAATATACAGTATTTTGTATAGCTATTGCTACTCATCCAGTCCCAGTAGAGATATATACCGGTTGCACTTTATTTTATAGTACGTGTACTTACATGTACTTACAGTGTACCTACCTAAGAAAGTACTGGTAATATAAGGTAACTACATGGGGTAGGGTTAGATTTAGGGGTAGGTTCAGGGTAAGCACCTAGTTTTTACCTAGTTATTGTAATTACTAAAATAAGAACATCGTATGTACATGAGTAACAGGACTGTAAAATAAAGTGCTACCTATACCTTATAGATGTATATATTGTCAGTTAAACACTGGAGCAATGCACACAAAAATAAATGCATTGCACTTCAGTCGCACAATGCAACAAATAAAAGATTGCTATGGTATTAGAAAAATAATAAATTTGCATTTATAAGGAAGTGGCAAAATGATTATATCCCCATCAGTCACTAGATAACTGCACTTTTATTGTGTAAGAAATAAGACCAAAGGCCCCCATATTGAGCATGGATGAACTGTAAATGGTGAAGGCCCATTAGAATTCATTAGGCGTAATTGGGAGGCACTTATTACCTTCCAAAGGCGAGTGAGAGCTCGTTCCAACCAGCTAAGACCTGAGCATTACGCTAATTCTTAATTTTCTCTCATAATATTATCTCTTTCTGAGGAAGATCATTTAAATGTTAATAGACAGCTTCCCTCTGCTGTGAAGCTATCAGTGTCACTCCCTAGGAGTGCTGGAGCCGCTGTACGTGGGTCAAATCCACAACAAGGCTTGATTCCACAGAGATGTGAGTCTTTCTCTTGTATTTCAGCATTGGGGCTCTGAAATGTTCAAACAATATCTTGACTGCACTACCTACTAAATGAAAGCTCATTATTAGTAGACCAAAAACAAACCAACAACACACTGAGACTGATTAGAATACTAATATAAGGTACAAAAAGAATCATATCATTTTAATGTACCATGGTACTATCATGGTATTCTTTGAAATAGCTTGTGTTTGACAGTCTAGCAATATTCACATTGCTTTGTGGTTGCAAGGCGGATAATTACCGATCCAAGTCAAAAGAGCTTTTTATTCTTATACTGTATGTTCTGGTCCTTCCTTCAGTATAAGTCTGTGTGTTTTTTTTCTCCCTTTTATCCACCAGGCAAACATTTAGTAAAATGAGTCTAAACATTTAGTAAATTGACAGCACACCTCCACACAGTTTGAGGTATCATATATCCATATAGCACATATGGTGAACAAGCCATACACCAAAGTTTAACAGATAGGGTTTTTATTCAAAGGTAGGATGGATGCACGAACGAACGAACGAAGGCTTAGTGTTAAATTTATGTTAAAAGAAAAATAGCAGCTGTGTTGCCAGAAATTGTCTGTAAAACATATGGCAACAACAACAACTTTTTAATGTATTATGGAATGGCATAGTGGTGACATATATTTTACTACTTACAGCCATATATTTCATTAAGTGATATAATGTTAATACACCAAGCTTGCACTGCAAAACTCAGCTTTTTACCTTAAAATGTACTGATGACCACCATAATTAACACAGGTGATAATAGAAAGTTTATTGTAAGTGGCATGTCAATAAAACATAAAACTTTAATGTGCATTATAACAAAAATGAGAAGAAATAAAATGATTTACAAAAAAAAATGTATCATACTTTATGTGATGTGTCATGTAGAGATTTTAGGGTATGTCCTTTTACTGTAAATTATACAGTAACAATTCCTTGCATATGTTTTAAAGTATGTTGAAGTGAAATTATATATTATGCAATGTTAAACAATTTATGTTATTTTTTTTACTGTATATGGTACAGTAACTTACTGTACAATTAACCAAATAATATTTTTACTGCACCATTTTTACATTTTTTCCTGTAAAAATTGCTAATATTTTACACTGTAAAAGTATAAGTACACAATCAAATACTAAATTGATCCATGAAATCTGGCACACTGATGCACTTTTCAATGCAGTGATAACATGGCTGCAGTTGAATTACTTGCTAAAAAGTATTTTCATCTAAGTAGTAGTAAGGATGTAAAATACATGTAATGTGGCCATCAATCTTGTAGATGGAAAAAGACACAAATTATTAGCCATTAAATTAGAGTCACAAGAAAGGATGATTGACAGCAACACCTTGAACTAATACTGTCTATTATAGGGAACAGGTTCCAGCCCGAGCTCTCCAGGGTTATTGAGCTTTAAAGAGCCCCATCACCCCCTTTTCCCCCATAACCCAGCCCAGTTAATGAGGCTTCTCCAGGGGCAGAGGTTTACTCCAGAGGGGGTAAAGAGGCTGTCGTGTTGCTCATTTACAGGCAACACATAGCCATGACTGTCCACTAATTGTGGGTCTGAACTGGCTCATTTGTTTTGATCGTTAAAATTCAGTTCAGAATGGCTAACACCACCCCAATCACACACACACACACACATTGGTACAGTAACTTACTGTACAATTAACCAAATAATATTTTTACTGCACCATTTTTACATTTTTTCCTGTAAAAATTGCTAATATTTTACACTGTAAAAGTATAAGTACACAATCAAATACTAAATTGATCCATGAAATCTGGCACACTGATGCACTTTTCAATGCAGTGATAACATGGCTGCAGTTGAATTACTTGCTAGAAAGTATTTTCATCTAAGTAGTAGTAAGGATGTAAAATACATGTAACGTGGCCATCAATCTTGTAGATGGAAAAAGACACAAATTATTAGCCATTAAATTAGAGTCACAAGAAAGGATGATTGACAGCAACACCTTGAACTAATACTGTCTATTATAGGGAACAGGTTCCAGCCCGAGCTCTCCAGGGTTATTGAGCTTTAAAGAGCCCCATCACCCCCTTTTCCCCCATAACCCAGCCCAGTTAATGAGGCTTCTCCAGGGGCAGAGGTTTACTCCAGAAGGGGTAAAGAGGCCGTCGTGTTGCTCATTTACAGGCAACACATAGCCATGACTGTCCACTAATTGTGGGTCTGAACTGGCTCATTTGTTTTGATCGTTAAAATTCAGTTCAGAATGGCTAACACCACCCCAATCACACACACACACACACATACACATAAACATAAACATAAACATACACATACACATACACATACACATACACATACACATACACAGACACGGACCATTTACTAATACAGCAGGGCTAGTAGCTTTTGTTGATTTGAAGTGGACTGTCCGACCTTTTGAATACACCACATTTTCTCAAAGATGGCACATACCTTTATAGCAGTATTTCTCAATCAGGGGGCCGGGTCCACTAGAGACTTCAGAAAACATCTAATGGGTCCTCAATATGATTTAAAAGGATAAGAAAAAAAAAATCAAGGTTTTTCCCCTTTTTAATTTACCCCCTCAAGCCTTTATTGTATTTTTATTTTTGAAAGAAGAAGAAGAAGAAGCAAAAGGGTTCCCCCTGTCTTTAAACATCTGGATATTTAAGAGATTGTGATTTTTAGACCAGGAAAAGTACTGGAAATTAATTGAATAATAATAAAATAGTCATTATCCAATAAATCATGAACAAAAGGAAATTGTTGGCCTGGGTTCTTAGTAGGATTGAACAATTAATTGGAATAAAATTTAAACTGCAATATGGCTTAGTGCGATTATCAAATCACAAAGGCTGCGAAATGCTGCTGTATTTATGCTCAACATTTCAGATAGCCCGGAATACACACGTTAGTGCAAGCTTTCAAAAGAACAATGTGTACACATACACACTCTGGCGAACACACAAATACAAACACGCAGTGCGCCCAAACCCTCTGGGAACCGCGCGATTGCTGTCTGTGGCACATTTCAAAGCATCAAACATCAAACCTGACTGAGCCTGAGAGAGGAGCCCTTTAGCTGGCTGCTATTAAATATTGATGGACTAAAGATATGCAGATTGTTTATTGACTGGCTTCAGAGGGAAATGAGGGAAGGGCGCGTCTGTCTGGCCTGTGCCATTTCTGCCATAATCGCCTTGTCTGATTTTGGAATTCTATTTGAATGTGCAATGCTAAGGCTTTGTGTCACCCGTGGTTGTAATTACTAGACATAAACAAGCAATTAAAGGAATAATGAACTAAATATGCTACCGAGCTTAAATGGTGTTTAGATTGAATGGTTTGGCATTGAGGAGAATAACCACAGGAGAGTGCCACACAAGTGCTCAGTTAATACCCGCTAATAGCTTCAATTATTACCAATTATTGCTTATTCAGGATAAACAATGGGTGACATTTTTGTCACTTGACAAGGCAATGACATTTTCCAGGTGGTGTTCTGCATCAAGACTAGAGAAAAATAAAGCAGAACTTCCTTACGAGGTAAGAGATGACTTTGGTGCCGTGTGATTTGCGCAATGCGAGTTACGTGGCTCTTGAAGAATCTGGCCATTATGGTCTAAAATTGTAAGGCTGAAGAAATATGGCTAATTGATGTTTGCATTCTGCCTTGGGATTCTAGTGTTCTTTACACTAGCAAACATTTGGCCACTTGATCCATTCTATTTAAAAGTACTGTTTAAGTGCTGCTAATGCTATCAGAAACAGAATGAGGTAATTATAATAATTATGCTATAACAGGCCGACCACCTGTGCATGCACAAAAGAGACTTTAGGGTTCAAGCAGGCCAAAAGAGCAGTCAGAAATACAAATAGACTTGGGGCAGCAGAGAATCAAACAGAGCCAAAACGGTGGAAAAATGATCTGTGGTAAACAACAAGTGGATAAGTCTTATTTGTCTCCTAAAGAAGATTTGGGGATTTACTTCTAATGTTTCATGATCGCTTTAACCTCATTTTAATACTAATCGACATTAATTTTACAGATTAAATTACAGACTGTAATTTTAATGTGAAAGTTTTTCCTCTAGGTTTCTAATATGATAATCATGTAGGCTAATGCTGAATTCTACAGTCACTGGCTCTGTTTTAAAACACTTGAGAGCTGCCTATATTTAGCATTTTTAGTCATCATATACACACATAAAGGCTGTTTTAACCTGCAGGAGCCAAATTATGTTGTCTTATATTATGCATCATTCCCACAGCATTTTGTGTACATTTGTTTAAGGCATTTGCTAATTCAATATGCTAATTCAAGACATGGACAACTATAATGTTTTCAGCACTAAAATGGTATCAATAGTACTTCTATGCAATCAAAAATAAGGACAAATCACTAATATGTGTGCGTGTGTGCTATGTATTGTTTACTACAGTATAATACTGTTAGCTTAGCAACATGCTAACATCAGTCTCTGCTGGCTTCAACGCTTTTTGTAGCACATAGGTATAAATATGTAGACATTCTCAGTGTGTTCTTAAGAGATCTTGTTTTCTTGTGTTCTTGTACTATAATCAATCGTCGATGTTCAATTCCATTACTCAAGAACACAACTACAGAAAATGTATGAAAGTACCTAGATGTGTTCTTGATATTAAGGAGGCATCAAATACAGGCTTGAGAGATCCAAACCATTGGAAATCCCAGAAGATGCTGCAGGGCAGACAACCTGTAAGCTTTAAACTACTTGTTCTCCACAAGTCTGTTCTTTACGTTTTAGGAATTGAGAAGCAGCCCTTAGCAACTAAGCATTAGCAATGTGCATCTGACATTTTGGAACGTTTATGATCTGCCCATAAACATTTGAAAGTGAAGTGACAGATAACTGGCAGCAGTAACTGATTCACGGAGTTTGATCATGAATGTAAGAGAATTAAGCATATTATATGTGATATAAAATTCAAAATTGAACATACAGTATATTGGTGAAACAGCCTTGTAAATAATGTTCACACAGCCTGATTTAATTTAGTTGCTAATCAAAGGGTTGTGACTAGATGTCATATATGTAAGAGGTTTATTTCTGGTTCTTTCTGGTCCCCAAATCTGATTGGCTGAGAGGAGTGTGATATTCTAGTAATAACAGAACTCCAACCGTTTCACTGTTTGTATCACTCCGCTTGCAGTATTTCTCACAGCGAGTGTCATGGCGAACATCCAAATCCACTATAATTTTATAAATAATACCGTTTTTGTGTCACAGAATGTAATTTAAATATTTTTATTTATTTCTTTAAGCGAGAATGTACTTGTTTAGACTTCAAATATGCAGTTTGTCAATAAAGATAACGTCTATTTGAACAGATATGTTAGATTATATATATGACCCTGGAGCACAAAACCTGTCATAAGTAGCACAGGTATATTTGTAGTAATTGTAAATTGTTACAAACAGTAACAACAGTAATTGTAAAATAAAAAAATATGTATTTTTCTTTTATGCCAAAAATCATTAGTATATTAAGTAAAGATCATGTTCCATGAAGATATTTTGTAAATTTCATACTGTAAATATATCAAAACTTAATTTTTGATTAGTAATATGCATTGCTAAGTACTTCATGACCCTTATGACCGGTTTTGTGGTCCAGGGTCACACATATATAATATAACATATCCGTTTTTTCATGGTCATATATTTTTGATCAAATAAATACAACCTTCGTAAGCATGTAAAAAAAATAAAAAAATTAAAAAAATTAATAATAATAATATTAATAACATCTTTCAATAAAAGTTTTAACATTTTTTTAAACTTTTGAACGCTAATGTACATATAAATCAATAATAATCTAATATCTAATAACTTGATATTGTATTAGACAGATATAATAAGTACAATGCAGTATATATATCATAGAATCAATCAGTTACAAAATGACCGGTTTCCACACAAAAATGCACTGAGACATCGTCTCCATTGACTCCATTCAAACCGTTCCAAGATGGTGGCGCTGTTGACATATGGAAGGCAAACACAGAAGAATCTGTGTATTAATATCTATAGTGTAGCACATGTAAGTGCATGCCAATGTAGAGTGTGTCAGTTCAGTCACTTATGAGGTTACACTTCAAATAGGGAGATTGTATAGACAGCAGGGCAGCTCATAGGATTTTGGCACAAAGCCACTATTTACACTAAAAACAAATCTATTATGCAGGAGTATGATAATAATGTGACTATCCAGACATGGATCACACATTCCATGAGTGTGGCTGTGGGTGGCCAGTACACCGGCTGCCACTGTGCTTCATCATACACTGACCACAGCACCCAGCTCTGTGCCAGGTCCCTGTTGGCACTGACAGTGTGGCGGTGTGTCAGCTCGCTCAGCTAGTGATGACGACGTGGCACAGATAGCCGTCACAGATGCTGTCATGTAGAGCAGGACCACGGAGAGTTAATCCCTTTAAGAGCCTTGTGAGCCAATATGCTGTGTGATACATTATGCCAGGCTTTCTCCAACAGAAATTACTTTGAATAAGAAATGTGAAGACACTACATGAAGATGCAGGTATGTGATAAGCTAAAAATAAAGCAAAAACAAAAAAGACGGAAAACCTCTTTTTACGCCATTCAATCTAACTATACAACAACAACAAAAATAATACATGATAATTATTTTTTTATTTAATTTTTATTAATTATTTAGTTATTACCGTTTTGTGTGTTTATTTTCATAATTTAAATAATAATAAATCAAAATATTATTTTATCTTTAAAATAATTAATAATAATAATAATAATAATAATAACAATTATTATTATTATTATTATTGAAGATAATATTACATGTTTTAATATCATTTTGATTATAATATTATTAAAGTATAAATAATTACATAACTGCATCATTATTATTATTATTATTATTATTATTATTAAATTATTATATTTCTTTGCTTTCAAACATTAAAGTATAGAGCTTTTATTTTGGCAAAAAACTGTACTGAGACCTTAAAGCTTTTCTTCTGACATCAGTGATTCTCATTACACGTTTTATGAAGATAAACCTTTATTTAATTTATTTGTAGAAACAAATCTGAGATGTGATAAGAATTTTAACAACCTTTTATACTAATGTAATGTAATATAATAATCTTTTAATAAAATTAACAGAAATTTGAAAAAACCTACTGTATCCAACAAATGTTAATACTGAATGGCCCACCCGCCACCATGCATGAGTAATGAGGGTGAAGACAGGCAGGTCAGTGTGGTTAGTGTGGCCCCTGGAGACCCCATGTTCCAAACCACACATACATAGTATATGAATAATAGTATAATCACATACATGTCCTTCCTGTGTCTGTCAACGCAAGGCCTTACCTGTCAATCACACAGATGTTTTCATGTTAGTAAGGTTTGAAGGCCCCCCACTCCCTGCGCTGACATCGGCAATTGTGGTAAACAGATGATTATCAATGTACATACTGGAGAATCTGAAAAAAATCATGTCTGATTCCTAATTGATTAGAGAAAATATGATGCGCATAAATTATTTGGTGACCTTATAAAATGCTAACATCACACCATAATACAGTATGATGAAACTAGAACTTCAAGGTGAAATTGGGGACTATAAATATTTGATTTAAGAAAGAAGCAGTCTTACCTTGGAATATATATATATACATACATATATATATATATATATATATATATATTGTCAATAGCGATGCAAGAAGCTGCAGAAGTCACTTTCTAGCCAAGCAGCTTTCTTTTGGTCAACACAACACAACAAATTATTGTGTCTAACTTGAACATGCGAAGTCTGCATTGGGAACTTTTTCGCTCTCTTACTAAAATGACTGGATTTTGTTTGTGAAATTTCACTGAGGAACAGTAAATGTGACTTTGACCGATGTCTTGGCTACAAAAAAAAAGCTATTGAGTTCACTGAAAACATGTTGACTTTTTGTGACATACTCCAATAGTGGACACACCATAAGTCATCACATTTTGAACTTGGTGTTCAAAAGACAACCACTGCTGGAGAAAACAAACTGTCTCAAATCTGTCTTGTAGACATCACAGAGCCACCTGCTGCCATTATATCACTGTTTTCACATCAGCAAACCAACACTGAAATGTCATACAGCTTGAAGCATTGACATCTTGCGAGTTAGATTAGATATAACAGAAAACCAAAGCAACAGGCATTGGTATCTGTATTAGTGCAGCAGTATATCAGCTACACACACCGCATCTAATCTCTTAAAATGAGGGCTGGGCAGATTGACAGGTTTGCTGAGTTGGCTGTTATCCCCCTCCATCCCCCACCAGTGCACACATATAATCATGATCCAGACAAAGAAACTCATCGCCACTGTGTTTAAATCAATAGCATTGCACACAAACTAACACACAAGCTCACACTTACACAGGGACACAAAAAGCACCACACTTCTCCAATACTCTTATCAATAAATCCATCCAGTCTTTGTCGGAAATCTAGCAGACAGACAAACACACACACACACACACACACACACACACACACACAAGAGCTAAAAAAAGACCAGCAGACTCATCCAAACAAACTCACATATGTGCAGTACTAGAGAGCACAGCTTACGGGCTACATCATTCAGAGCCGAGCGTGTCGAGCCCTGAGGCTGTGTCAATGAGAGCCACTCTGCAGTGTAACTGTCACTGTTCATTCCTGCGACAACACAAAACTGTACAAAAAAAAAGACAAATATGATTATCTGCCAGAATACGTAGTTGTTGTCATTGGATGTCTGGTAAAGGAACATTTCATGTAAAAACATTTGCACATTGTTTTCTTTACTGCAAAGAAGTTTGAAGTTAAATTCCCAAGAGAATAAATAAATAAATAAATAAATAAATACATACATCTCATGATTCTTCAGAAATCATTCTAAGATGCTGATTTGGTGCTCAAGAAACATTTTTAATGAAATTGAAATTTTGAAAATTGAAATTGTGATGCTTTTTTTTTTTAATCATGATACATTTTTGATTCTTTCATAAATAGAAAGTTCACAATAACAACATTTTTTTAAGTAACATTTTACAATGTCTTTACTGACACTTTTGAACAATTTAAGGCTTACTGAATGAGGATATTAATTTTTCTAAATTGACCCCACATTTTTTTAACAGTAGTGTATAGTATGTATGTATGTACTGTATGTATGTATGTATTCAATTTTGGTGTTGTACTGCATTATTCTTGTTAAAAGGAGCATTCTGGACTAAGTTATACAGGTGTCATGGGCGTAAATAAACAATGGTAGAATTTAAATATGTTGATATCTTAAGTATGTGATTTCAAGCAAAAGATTTATGAAACTGATCACAACTAATTCATCTTAAGGTTTAAATAATACAGTTCAGTGCAATGCATGATAAGCATCATCAACGGCTTTAAATAATGGCCTAGAGAGGTACCACTTATTTGCACCCACCCTGCATTGACATTCAATGTGGCATGGGTCTAAAAAAAAAACATCACCATGAGCGGCTGCCATCACGCTGCCGATAATTGTCTACTGCTGTCCTCTTAAACCCCCTGGGCTTCAAATAAGCCTCCGGCCTTGCAAAAAGAGGGATCAAGGAGGGGGGATAAGAGTGAGGGATGTGGGAGAGGACACAGAAAAAAGAGAGAGCAAGAGGCAGAGAGACAGCGAGAGAGAGAGAGAGAGAGAGAAAGAGAGAGATAATGGCAAAACTGTACAAAAAAAAAAAGACAAATATGATTATCTGCCAGAATACGTAGTTGTTGTCATTGGATGTCTGGTAAAGGAACATTTCATGTAAAAACATTTGCACATTGTTTTCTTTACTGCAAAGAAGTTTGAAGTTAAATTCCCAAGAGAATAAATAAATAAATAAATAAATAAATACATACATACAATACAATACAATATATAAAGTCCATGGACTTATAAGCTACTGTATATACATAATTTCAAGTTTTATGAAGTCATGTGATGATGATGACCAGAAAACAACAACAACAATATAATACATTATAATATAATATAATATAATATAATAACTCTGATCCATTCTGGAATTATTTCGTTTTTATTGCTAGAAAATAACAAACATCACACAAATTAGAGCTTTAAACTGTATTCATACACTGTAAAAAACTAAATTTGTAAAAAATAGGGCACAATGTACTGTATTAATATGAAGGAATGTTCCGTATTTATTTATTCGCAAGTGTGGTGTTGTAGAGTTAACGAAAATGTTAATAAGAAGACAAAGACAAATACATGTTCTCAAGGGATGGTGAGCACAAAAGGAAAGACAGAGGTGACTTACTGACTTTCCCACTGAAGCAAAGTGTCAAAAGTTAACAGCAGAAATAGCTATTTGATGCCATATTAAGAGTATTTAGTATGCATTTCTTAACTGCAGTGACTTGCCAGTATGCTTGCTAAAAATGTATTTGTGTGTTAAATGTCATTACAAGCAACAATAAATATCATTTAGAAGACATAAAGACCCATAAATGATGGTAAGGAAAAGTAGCATGGACAGGAAGTAGGTGTAACAAAGGTTGACCATAAAATGAAAATTAGCACCTATTTACTCACCCTCATATTAGTCAAATTGCGTAACTTTCGTTTATCCGTGGAACACAAACAAACAAAAATATATTACTGTCAAATTATCAAATATTTACAGTAAATTCTATTTTTGTATTTTCAAAACCAAAACACTGACAAAACAGTTAAATAAAAAAAGGGGATCTCAGTCCACTGAGATAAATCAAAAACATGCAATTTCCTGTTTTAATATTCTCTCAAAACCTCTGAAAGGTGTTGTGCTGCAATGAGAGAATCTTTGCGCTCAGGTATCCATGATCCCCTGTGGTCAATGACAAGCCCAGAATATGTCCAAACACCATCTGTTACCTTGAATTTACTTTACTTTGAGTAATTGCACTAATGCTGACACCATGAATATACTATCTAGGAGTCTGTCTCACAGTAATATTGCTAAAGGGAATTATGGGTAAAAAAAAAAATCTTGTCCATACTGTGTCTACAGAAAAGATGGCTTTTAGAGGAACAGATCACCCAAAACTGAATGAATTCTGTAACTAATCCTTGCACATGAGTTTGATGTGAGAACAACTGGTGTTTATTGACAAGTCTTGCAACTGATCTTGACACACCAAGTTTGAATATGCAAAAGTGCAAATGAGATCTGATAGCTACAGCAGAGGGGGACATTTCTTATGAATAATTACTGACCCAAAGTTATTGTATGATATCAGAAAGCATGTAATATTGAGTTTTATGGACCACGTTTATGATATTCTTTGTTATTTTTGAAGCTTGACAGCCCCTGGTTACTATATACTTTTATATTATATCGAAAAGAGCAGCAGGGACATTTTGCAAAACATCTCCTTTTGTGATTCACAATAGAAATAAAGTCGAACGGGTTTGGAACAGCATGAATGAGTTAATAATAACATAATTTGAGTGAGTAAATAATAACAGAATTTTCATTTCTGGGTGAACTGTCTCTTTAAAAAATACGCTAACGCCTTCTCTACTTCAACTTTTAGAATGTGCTTTTTGAGAATGAACTTTTAGAACCCTTAGCATTGCATTGCTGAGTCACATAAGTAAAATGATTTGCACTAAATGTGCTAGCGTTTCCTCTGTCCTTAAGCTTTTTCCCCGTGACTCTACTGGTTTTTGTTGCTTTGCCAGAGTTTTGGCTCCTGAGGGGAACTCACTGACACATTCTGACAACATTTGCCTTCATTTAGCTAAAAATGTGCACAAGGCTCCTTATGGTTTTACAAGCTTATCTGACTTGGCACTGTATCTGTCGCTGTCGATATGCATGTGGCCAACGGCTCCCAAAAAAAAAAAAAAATGAGGAAAATAAAAACTCCCTGATCTTTGCTGGTTCACCACGGCTGTATAAAGATTAAATAGTTACAAGTTAAACCGTTGCCTGGAACATTTTTCCAAACAGAAGCTTTCTGGTTTTTTTTTTTTTTACTGCAAACATTACTGGTAGCAATATGTTTAGGAAAAGGTGAAAGTTCAAGGGATGTGTCCTTCGGCCATACCTGGAAGATGTTAGGGGTGAGAAATGGAAAGGCCCTTTTTGTTCTCCTGGAGTGTGATCTCCCAGAGGGGTGAGGACAAAACACAGACATGACGCCACCCATTTGTACTTGAGTTTTGCGACACAGCTCAGCAGGTAGCCAGGGAGCCATGCCAACAACAAGCGGGCCATTCTAGAGGCAGTGTGGAAAACAAAGAGGAAAATGCTGGCAGCACAGAATCTTTAAGGTTATTGAGTGTGTAGAGTTTAATTATGGACTTCTCTCATGTGAGACACATGCACATCTGGGACACCAGCCTGCCCTTTATCTCAAATGGCCTCATTTCTTACTGCGGCAAACACATGCAGTCATTTCTTTTTTTCTTCTTTCCTCAAAAAAACACTTAAAAATTATAGAATTACTAGAGATCCATGGCACATTATATTACTCCGTGTCTTTGAAAACTGTGGCATAACTGTCAACAAAACTGTTGTGGCTGACACATTATGTATTTACTTTATAAATGCATACTTTATAGATTACAGTAATAAAATAAAATGTAATCAGCTTAAAAAACAGATTGGTTTGCTTTATATGGAATGATTTTGTGGACAATTATACAATGCTTTTCGAAAGTATTCATCATTTTTTTTCACGTTTTGTTATGTTGCAGCCTTATGTTAAACTGCACCATAATGACAAAGCACAAAACGGATTTGTAACAACTTTGCAAATGTATTATAAATAAAAAACTGAAATGATTCAGTTCATTAGCGCCATTCAGTGCTAACGAACCCGCCGAGAGCAGTTTTACCTCGGCCAATTCTTCTGGAGTTTGATGTCTCTATAGCAGGGGCAGATTTAGTGAATTGGGGGCCCCAGGCAAAATATAGGAATGGGGCCCTATACATTTGCACACATTTTCCAAGATCAACCTTGAGGTTCCTTTTTTTGTTGTGATGCTTGCTGCTGCACAATGGGGCCCCATAGTTGTGTCCAATGTTTCTACATTTTTCATGTACATGTTATAATGGCTTTCTTTCATGTTGTAGACCACGAAATAGCAACTGATTTACAGTGGAGATACAGGTTTTCACAAAAACAAAATAAATCAGATCGATCAAATGATAAACCTCACAATTGAGCGTTTAAACCAGGGATGAGTCAGAAGTATAAATTATATACATAATATAAAACGGGGTTATGTGGGTGGATTTTCGCATTGGTCTGAACAAAAACTACAGACTGGATTATTGAAAATGAACATTCATTCTCTGCCAGTAGGAGGCGCTTTTGGAACGTCAGAAATATAGAATGAGAAAAGTGTGACAAAATATAGCCTATATTGACGAGGAAAGTCCACTGTCGGATTAGTTACCAGTGTAAGCCTGTGTGCAAAGGCTGTCTAGTTGTAAACTTTAAGATACATTTATTTTTAGTTATTTTAACTACAAATTGAAATAAAACTGAAAAAATAATGAAAAGGCAATTATACATTAACACACCTAAGGATTATATCAACCAAAAAAGTAACTGGGTATGTGTCCTCTACTTGGTCCCTTCTCATAAAGAGTAAGCGGCATTTAAAACAATTATAAACATATGATACACACTGTTTCTCAATATTTAATTACAGCTTCAGATGCATAATATTTTCATCTCCTTCAAGCAGGATACACAAAAAGCACGTACAACTCGGGACTGTTGTCGTGGTAATTAACACCATAAACAGCAACTCAAACACACACACACACACACACACACACACAAATCCTCCAAGCTTGTTTTTGACACTCACTCTGCAAGTGAGACTATACCAGTCCCCTCTGTTCACTGAAATAACAGATTTACATGCTGAGCTATGTCATTGTCCATATGGCAAGCCTTCTGGCTCACACACACATTCACATATTTCCAATTTTAGCCTCTCGTTTTATCTATTTTAGCGTCAAATTTAAGAACGATTTACAGATAAGCACTCACATGGCTCAAATGTACAAGTTCCGATTTGCGGACTCTTTCTAATGTGCCACACTTGCAGCCTTTGTATAATGACTCTGCAGTATGGCAATATATTCTCAGATATCATCACAAAAACATAAATTAAGCTTACGTTGTATAAAGACTGCATCAACAGCTTCAGAAAATCAGAAAATGCTTTTATATTATATAAAACTTACATGATATATATTCAGTAGAAAAAGTTGTTAACTTTCACACAGTGCAAGCTAAGTTGAGTTTTGCATTGTAAATTACATTAAGCTTAAAACAGATACAGAGGAGCCAATAATCTCATGAGCAGTTCTCCGTCATATAGCGCAGCTGCGATTCAGATGACCCGAGTTTGAGTACTGGCTTGTAGTACCTTTCCAGATCAGAAGCTCAGCCTGTAGAACAACTATTCTCAATCAGAGAAAGCAAGATCAAATGAAATTTAAGAGCAAAATCAAAAACCTTAATAGTGGGCTCACCGTTTCTTGACCTTTTGCAAGAGAATATTTTAGCTCACTTCCATCCATGTGAACATTACAGTTCTTCTTCTTTAATGTAAAAAAATTCAATCGTTGTGTAGTCTTTATTACAAAGTGTCATGAAGAATTAGAGCTACAATATGTAAGCAGTATGGGAAACCAATCAAAACGAGATTTGGGAAAACAGATTTTGAGGCATAAATATCAGTGTGCCAACATTTTCTGTATTCCTGACCCAACTAATCTATTATGGTTTAGGATTTTGACATTTAAGTCAAAGTTTGAGGATTATTCGCTCTTAAGACACTCTTGAGGTCCACTGGAGAAGTTGCAGGTTAAGGCTATCAGACAATTGAATGACTTTGTTGTCCTTCTGTTCATCCTTCTGCAGGAAAGTCAGATAACTTTAGAAATCATCCTCACGTGTGCCATCATGATAAAATACTGATGTTTTGCTTTTATTATACATATCAAACCCACTGACTTTCCTTGTAGGGGGTCCAAATCTTCAAAAGTGCAAAAAGAAACCAAGCCAGGCAAATGAAACAGCTTCACCACATGCCCAATCGGCTTCATTAACTCTGACAAAGAGACCATCAGACCAATGTTCCCATATCTATCAACAGGGTGCCTAGGAATGTTACATTAATACAAGGCCACACAGCCGTTAGCCTCACCACACCTCATTTTATAGGCCTGATATCGGTCTGCGGGGGTCTTCTTAGATACATGTGACAGAGATGAGCATATCTGCAATATAGTGATGGAGGATTTTCCCAGTGCCATGCGTGAAATGACTTTGTAGCATTAGGAGAATGTCGGACCGGTTATCTGATAAAACTTCGGGAGGCTGGGACATGGAAAAGTGAATTGGGATTAATCAACAGTTCTCAGAAAACTCTGATGTGATGAAATGGAGAAATGGCTGAGATGAAATGTATGAGGATGATAACAAAGGGTTTGGTCGGTATAGAGAATCAGACTATGAATAACAAGGCCGCAATTTTATGGGAGACACTAGAATGCAATAATGGAAGTCAAACATATGAAAATATGGATCAGAACAGATGTCTTACCAGTTACACAGAAACAAAGTTCATATTTGTGGACTTCTCATTAGTGATCTGATATAGCAGATGGCATTTTATGGGGACTGTATGAGCTTGGTATTCATCTTGAGCCGTTATCTTTCTAAGTGTCTTGTGTTACTTGCTATTAATTGCCATATCCATGACATGAACACTTTTAATATGAACATTTTACTTCTATCTCTGCCAAAGATACATGTCCAGACCACTGAAGTGATCAGTTAGCTTAGGACCCCATAATAAAACATTGTATTTTTAGGGCTGCCAATGTTAACATTGCACAAGATAATAATAAACTATATACAGTGCTAATAGATTTTTTAATAATTTTGAAAGACATCATGCTCATCAAGGCTGCATTTATTTTGATCAAAAAATACAGCAAAAACAGTAATATTGTAAAACATAATTACAATTTAAAATAATGCTAAGAAGTTTTCTATTTTAATATAGCCATATAGCCATGATCCTAGTCTTGAGTGTCACATGAACCTTCAGAAATCAATTTAATATGCTGATTTGATGCTCGAGAAACATTTCTTATTGTTCTCATCTCAGTTGAAAACAGTTGCAATTTTTTTTTCTTTGATATATATGAAGTTACATCAAACTGCAAGAACAGCATTTATTTGAGATTATAAAATGTCAATTTAATGCATTCTTACAAAATAAAATTATTAATTATTATCTTTTAAATAATTCATATTTATGGGAATATTTAAAAAATGCATGAAAATAAATAGCTTATTTTTTAGTTTTTTTTCTTCTTCTTTTCTTTTTATTGGAAATCAAGTGGCAACTTAACAGAGCAACATCACACCTGTATTTAATGTAGTCTGTGTCATTTTTTTTTTTCTTTTACTTTGCACATTTTTTAAGGATATGTCCAGTTATACCAACAGGAGTGTCAAAAAAGCCAGTGAAGACAGGACAGAATGTAAGGTTAAACAGATCTATAGGGACAGATGGCATGTGTTCCACAGGATAGAATAGATGACATATGATGTGCTTCTTCAGCTAAATAAAGAGTTCATATGTCAAAGTCAAGGCTTTAAATAGGAAAGGAGGACACCAATATGGAAAAGTTAAGCCTGAAAGACAAATTGTTAAAACCGAATGTGTGTGAAGCAACACTTGCTCCATATATGTGGTGCCTTAGAGAATCACAGGTTTCAGAAAAGTTAAAGTCCAATAAAGTGCACCAGTGACTGTCTCGGGACCTCTTATCAAAGTATCTGTGAGCTGAGTTATGTGCAGGTGTCAGTGGCCATGACACATATTTTATAACAATAATGGATTATGATTTAGAAGTATCTTGAGAGAGGAGCAAGTCAAAAAAAATGTGAACAAAAGATGTCAATCACTGTCAAATGAAAGATTGTACTGCAATAGAAATCAGTGTTTGTTGAGGTTTGTCAAATGTGCCTTCCAGTTGTTATGATTTATGGTAAATGCTAAAGACATCGGCAAAATGCATCTACTTACAAAGATAAATAGGTCCCTCCACTCATGTCTGAAACCAGAACGAGAGGTCACTGACAAACCCAACAAAAGGGGCAAAAGACAAATTCAGACCTCGATCTGACAGCTTGAGGGTGGTCACAGGTGGACGTGATATACCTCATTCACACTGGGAAAAGGTCAATGTGATCCAGACATCGTTAGTTGGGTGTCACATGATTCATTATACTGTTGGATTAATTCCTTGTTCCTTTCACACAACTTAAAAATGGGAAGTTCATCTCCATGACTCTGGAAGTAATCGAATTCTCCAGAGGGTTTTTTGAGATTTGAGTGTCCTATGAGTGTTGGTTTTTAAATAGGAAAAATACTTTGGTGTGCAAGGTTTAAAGGGAACTGCATGGAAAAAATACCATTGTGTTATATGTGTTATACACATGTTTTAAGCTAATTTCATGTTTTGTTAGTGACTTAATATCCATAAATTAGGGTGACCATACGTGCCATTTTCCCAGGACGCGTCCTGGCCAGGATTTCTATATTGCCTAAAATATCTATGCACACGCAAACAAAGCCAAAACCTAGATATTTTAGGCAATATAGAAATCCTGGCCAGGACGCGTCCTGGCAAAATGGCACGTATGGTCACCCTACATAAATCCTCCAAATAGTCATCTATATCTAATGGGAACATCAAACTGAAATATAGCAAGAAAGAGCCTCTCCACTTTTTCTCGGCACTTTAATCGAACACATGTATGGTCATACACCACTAGACTCGAAATTGCACTATGCTGAAAGACAGCCGGCGTCAGTGTTCACTTCACTCTTTGAAGATCAAGAAAGACGTTGTAAACCGGTCCACTTAATACCAGTGACCAGGAAATTTAAAAAGTGATCCCTTTGAAGTCTGGTGTGAAAAAAAGCACATAAGAAGATTTTGGTAAGTTAATCAGGCTTAAAACTCCCACCCTCCTCTGTATTTCAGTGAATATAAATTGGTCTACTTAGGCAAGGCCATGACTGCTCGAAATTGCACTATGCTGAAAGACAGCCGGCAGCAAAAAGAGGTCATTTTATAACACAAAGCTCTAAACTCCCACACATAGAGTTTCATTACCCTCTTGCTAATCCTGGTCATTCTTTATTAGCCTTTCTGCTGACAAATTGTGTTTATCTGATGCCTCGTGAACTTATAACAGTGGCAGATTCACTTCAGTGTTCACTTCACTCTTTGAAGATCAAGAAAGACGTTGTAAACCGGTCCACTTAATACCAGTGACCAGGAAATTTAAAAAGTGATCCTTTTGAAGTCTGGTGTGAAAAAAAGCACATAAGAAGATTTTGGTAAGTTAATCAGGCTTAAAACTCCCACCCTCCTCTGTATTTCAGTGAATATAAATTGGTCTACTTAGGCAAGGCCATGACTGCGCTCTGCATACTGCCACCAAATGCTCTACAACATGGTGGTTTATGGATTTCGGAGCCACATCAGAGAGCCGGGTGCCCCATTTTTCCCCGAAAGAGACTCATTTTACAAGACAGAGTCTCATGTAACTGCACTAATCAGTCAGAGCAGCGAGTTTAACACATGCTGTAAAAGAGCTACTGAGTCATTCATTCTATGCACTTAATATACTGCATAAAATATTCAAAACTCAATATTTTTAGAGATGGAAATCATATTAGTTGATTTTCTTTTATTACAATATCACAAACGTAGCATACATTTTCAATCATTTTACTACTTTGGTTTAAACAGGTGTTCGAACAAAACATTTCTTGTAGGGCTGGGTAAAAATGTTGATGCTGATTTTTAAAATCCCAAGACTGATCTTTTACTCCGATTTTTTACCCATTTTGAACGTGAGTTCCCTGTGTTTATCGAATAGGATGCAATAGCATGCAACGTATCACTAAATAATAGCATGAAAAGTCTTTTTGTTGTTGTTTTTGCAGGCTGCATGCAGAAACAAGCATGCAGCACAATCAGTGTAGCCTGATTCTGGAAACAAATGACTCTTAGCAGCCAGTTATTGTAATGGTCACTGGTTTGAATCCAGTCTGAAACACTGTCCTGAATAATTTGCACCATTAGTGTAAATGTGAGCATATATGTAAGCCTGTATGTAAGCATAAATTATATTTTAAATAAAATATGCTCAAACGAATCAGAATTTAATTTAAATCTTAATCAAATCAGAATGAGAGCTTGAGGATCAGAATCAGTTCAAACCAGAACATCTTTATTGATAACCAGTTCTATTTTCTTGAGAATATGTTTAAAAGGGTAATCAAACATGCACCTCAAGGTCTTTTGTAATATTTGTTTAACTAACTAATGATGACATCATCTTTTAGGAAGTGACATCAAAACAAGAAAACATGAGAAACTATAGAATGCAGCAGTTGGGTTCTGTTAATAATATTTCCATTTGTGTTCTCCATAGGGGAATTTATTTTGAACAATAACTTAAACATGTTCAGCAATAAAATGCTGCATACTATATCAAATGCACTATGAACAATTATGCATATTCTGCAATAACTTATACATATATATATATATATATATATATATACATACTGAATAATTTGCACCATTAGTGTAAATGTGAGCATATATGTAAGCCTGTATGTAAGCATAAATTATATTTTAAATAAAATATGCTCAAACGAATCAGAATTTAATTTAAATCTTAATCAAATCAGAATGAGAGCTTGAGGATCAGAATCAGTTCAAACCAGAACATCTTTATTGATAACCAGTTCTATTTTCTTGAGAATATGTTTAAAAGGGTAATCAAACATGCACCTCAAGGTCTTTTGTAATATTTGTTTAACTAACTAATGATGACATCATCTTTTAGGAAGTGACATCAAAACAAGAAAACATGAGAAACTATAGAATGCAGCAGTTGGGTTCTGTTAATAATATTTCCATTTGTGTTCTCCATAGGGGAATTTATTTTGAACAATAACTTAAACATGTTCAGCAATAAAATGCTGCCCACGCTCTCAAATGCACTATGAACAATTATGCATATTCTGCAATAACTTATACATATATATATATATATATATATATTTTTGATTATGTTGCTTGCAATGGGATTTTAGTACCTATGTCTTTTTGTCTTATACTTTCTTGCTTCAATGTAAATTTTGTAATGTTTTGTAGTGTAATTTTGTAACCTTGGAGATGGTTTGGTCCATGTCATATCACTTAAGCAAAGACTTTTTTAAAGATTGGGAAGAATACTTCGAGAACAAAGGTTGCTGAAAAAAGTGGGAGGGCACTCTATTAGCAAACAGCACAACAGGAATGACCCTTCTACATGGTGAAGGGAAATGAACACATTTGCATGATTTCTTTTCAAAGAAATCAGTCACAAATCCTTGATCCTCAAGTCACAGTACAGCTGTGCATTCTCTCCCGAAGTGTCCAGAAGTCCATGGTGGGACAGCCTGTGACAACAGGCTGGGCCGTTTCTGATCCCAGATGAAAAGCAGGTGATAATGTGACACAAGCGCACAGGGTCAAAGGTCGGCTCTACATCAGTGTCAGTCCCACATAAGTGACACGTCTCGCTCAACCGAGAATTAAATTACTCTCATCTGACAAAGAGCAGACAGACAAAGAATGAAATATGGGTTTGGATGGACCAGAGGTGTGGACAGACTCACAAAGAGCACATCCTTAAAAAATTAGCGACTGTCTGGAACACCGTCTGTATTGCAGTCTGCCATAAAATCTTCCTCTTGTCAATTGATGATGGAAAAGATACTGAATTTGTTAAGTTCCCTCATTTAGTCCATACCCTCGATAGATAGATAGATAGATAGATAGATGAGAAACTATATAGTGCATCACTTGGGTTTCTGGAAGTAAAATTCCTGTTAATTTTCTCCATGGTGGAATTGATCTTGAACAATAACTTACAAATCTTTAAAGACAGATCTACTGTGAGCTACAAGGATAGTGTATGCTTTTGTTGAAGTCACTGAAGCAAATGTTAGTAAAAATCTACTTTACCCATGATTCTGCAGAGAATCTCCATCAGTCAGAGAACAAGCAAACTGTGCCAAAATAACACTTAAAAAGATGTTAAGATACACATTTATGCCTGTTCTTTCATACCGTATTTTCACAATTTCTTACAATCACTGTACAGAATACTATAACAAAATCAATATTGAGAATGGTGCACATGCTTTGTACATCTGGTTAGAATTCAGATGTCTTTCTTTCATGCTTGTTCAAGTCATTGCACATTCTTGCAACCTTTTTCTTAAAAAAAGACATTCTTAAAAAAAAAAGAATACTAAATTGGTGAGAATAGCAATGTATTTTTTAGAGTGAAGTGCTTGTAGACAGCAATGGGTTGCACTTATAACCCATTTACAGCTTTAAATGGTCATGCATTAGTCCCCTATAGTCTGCTAGTGAAAACAATTGTGGAGGGGGAAAAAATCACCTATTTTTATGTGTGCCATTTTGTGCACAATGGTGACATTCAAAATGGTTAAAGGTTAGACAAACTTCACAAATTGCCTTTGTGCCTCATATTAGAACAAATACTGATATACCTCTGGACTGAGTTAATGGCTTCAGCATTGAGAGAAAAGATGGATTTAGACTATTTAATTCCATGACAGCATAATCAACTTTGTCTACACTTTTGTTTCTTCTACATCTTCTTTCCGATCCCGTTACCTCATCCTTTTGACCTCTCAGTCAGACAATCATGGCAGGTCAGCCCCTCGGCAGCTCAGACAGATGGTTGGCTGGTCGGCCCTGACGCCCCTCCATGTACAAGGTCATCCCCCTCAACACCCCTTCTTGGTCTCTCTGTCTTTTCCCTCATGAGTTTTTAGTCACTGACATCCATACACGTGCCAACCAGGTGAGGGGGGCCACTCACACCATTTAATCCCAGGGTCCCTCTGGAGGAGACAGACAAGTTTGCTGAAATTAAATGCATCATTATATCAGTGATCATGTGACTTTATTTTACATGTTGCTTTTTTCAGTGCATTCCAAATTGGAACATTATGATCAGACAATATAAAATTGAAATATAAATAAATTAATATATAAGAAGAATTTATCTTAATAAATTAATACATTTACACACACACACACACACACACATATATATATATATATATATATATAGTCAGATGTTACAGTAGTTCAGTAACTGCTTCTACTGATTCAGTGAGTCAGTAAAACATAGGGCCCTATGAAATCAAGCCATAATTAGTAAAACATTGAGAGGCTCTGATCACAATGGAGCATTGGTGGAGGAAGATGGGAGCGTTTTAAAACTGGCATTGATGCAGTCTGGGAGTGATTGGAGAAACCATGGATCTTTATAAGAAAAAGAGAAGCAGAAGACTGAGAGGATGTGAACTGCTCTGCTAATACCGGCTCATCACAATGGGCAATACTTCACTACAGCTACTATGTCCCTAGACGTGTTTTATGCTGACCAAATCTCCATTTATTTGATCAAAAATACAGTAGAAACAGTAATATTGTGAAATATTAATGCAATTTAAAATAGTTGTTTTCTATTTTAACATGTTTTAAAGTGTAATTTATTCCTGTTTGCCAAAGTTGGATTTTTAGTCATTACTTCAGCCTTCATTACAATATGTGATGTGTGTGTGTGTGTGTGTGTGTGTGTGTGTGTGTGTGTGTGTGTGGCATTAAAATTATTAAAATGAATTAAAATTTTCAACAATTAAAAAAGTTCAACAGAACAGAATTTGTTGAAATTGATTTTTTAAAATTGTTTTATTTATTTATTCATTCATTTATTTTTATTTATTTTATTTTAAACATAAAAGATGTTTCAGATTAACTGTCACGTTTAGGGTAGCTTAATCCATCCTTGGAGAATAAAAATGTTTCAATCAATCAATCAACAAACAAACAAACAAACAATATATATATTTTTTAAACAACCCATTAAAATTTTTATTAAATACTGTTACTGTTTTTGTTGGTGTTATATTAAAGCAAATCATTTAAATTCATATGGACAAGTTGTGCTTTTTATTAAGTTGACAGCATTTATTTCTCAACCAAACAGCAAGGATTATGTATGCTTAAATGTATACAACTATTTTGAAAAAAATAATATTAATGCTACATAAAATAATGTAACATGAAATAATTGTTATGAGTCCCATAATTTCCTACTAGTCTTTGGAAAGAAAAATGTAGCAACAAGTAAGAATATAATATTTGCTAAATGTGTTACATAATATGACTTTAAACATACTTCATAAATATGTTAAGTTTAAAATTAAATGTTTGTATTTTTACAGTCTTAAAAATACATTTTATAAAACCTCAGACCCCCAGAGGTGTATGGACCCTTATGGCTCCAAGACCCCAGTTTTAAAACCTCTGGAGATGTTCAGATACAGTACAGTTCCCTACTAGGACACCAATCATTTTTTTTTTATATATATATAAATATTTGACAATTTGCTTTTTATAATGTATATAAATTAATTTCAACCACCAGCCCACAAGTCAGGAAACTTGTCCCTGTTCTCCCCATAGACAGTCCGCCCCAGTAATGAAATAGAAAGCTAAGATACTCCAGTTCCCCCACATGAAGCCAACTCAGCAGAGGTTGAAAAAGAAATCCATTCAGGCACTAGTGAGGGGTCATTAAAGCTTGATTTTACGCCTGCACTTCAGCGCGCACTGTAAACTTGCCCCGAATATTTATGGAGGTTTAAAGCGTCCACCACATCACTCTCTGAGGTGTCACAAAACAGCTGTAATCAGAAGTCAGAAATGAGTCCCTGTCCGCTGGTTCTCTCCACTCTCAGTCAATAGAGCTGCTGTGTAAAGTCAGCTGTAAAAACTCGATGCTTCCCTCTGTATGCCGTCGACTAGCTTGCACAATCTAGCAGACATCACGGCGAATCATTCACAAACCAGTAAACTTATCTAAAGAAACAGACTCAATGCCATACATTTTATAAGTGCTGCAAGAGCGAAACACATTTTTGTAAATGTTGAAGACCTGTTTATTCAATTGTCATTGTTCATTTTCAATAGCCTGGGCAAATTTGCACTATGTTTACAGTAATGACTTGAAATGTACAGTCACTACCGCATGCCACTGTAAATTTAATGCATCTTTGCTGAATGAAAGTATTAATTTCTATGAATGAATGAATGAATGAAAATTGCTGTGCTCAAACTTTTAAATGGCAGTGTACAGTCAAGCTTGTAAATTTGTTTATTGACCAAATATCAGGCAAATGCATTTTTAAAAATGGCAAACTGAACATTTTTAAGCAGTAAGGAACAATAAGACATGCTATATTGTGAATATAATCACAGTTATAGAGCATAATATACCATGTCCTCACATTCTTTCTCAAGCAAATTCACTAGCTGCTGTTCTAGTTTCTCACATGTAAACCTCTTAAGGTTAACAATTGGCCTTTATAAGTACTATGCATCGTTGCTATACCATGTATTTCAGCACTGGAAGCTGGAATGCTGTATTGACCAATCAGAATCCAGGGCTGAAAATATCCATTTATAATAATTAGCAAGATATACTGGTATCAATACAAAAATACAAGATTACGTTTGTTTACTGGTGGCCTAAATGAATATGTGGCTGATTAACTGACTTCTCTTTTTCATTAATTTATTTGTTCATGTTTTCTTTGATGTGTATCTTTCAGCTTCGCAAGGCGATAGAGTTTATTCATCCATGCTTTATTGATTGTAAGTTACTGAAGCACTGCACTTTAATTAAGACTCACTATATAGCCTGAGACACAGTACGCTGATTGTGCTTTAACACACACCTCTTACAACTACTCAACCATGCCTGTTTTACAAAACAACACTGCAAACTATTTTAAACAATCAGTTCACAACTTCAAAAAGCAGAATGTTGGATGAATTACTGCTATGCAAAGTAAAGAAGAGAGAAAGTAGGTCTCTTGTTCTTTTATAAACTGCAATAGAGACTGTAACTTTATGCATAGTCAAACTGAACCTTGTCTTTCTTGGTGGGCAAAACAGATTTTCACACAGAGGAAGTGAAGCTATTAATTGGAGAGGTGAAAAAATAGGCACATTTTACAGTCAGTGCTAATGAATGCTATAGGTCTCCAATTCTGGCTTTTCCTCTCTCCCTTGTCTCTCTGTCTCCCCCTTTATTGCCCTTTCTCCTCCCTTCAGTGATATGACGGAGGGCCAGGGACCCCTGCATGCCTCTCTTATCTCCTCTCTCCAGCTGCGTCCTGGTGGGGAGAGGCATTCTAGGAGAAGGATCATGTCTGGGCTGAACCTGGGGAGGGAGCTTATTGCAGGACTGGGAGACCTGGACTTGAATACATGTTCAAAGACCAGCATCTCAGACTGAAAGAAAGGCTGGATACTTTTAGTTGCGGTTGTGCTGCCATTTGTGCAGGAATTTGATTGTAGATTGTATAGTCCAGTTAAAGTTCCAAGATGTCCAGGTTTGTGAGCAAAGGTCAACTTATGCCTTTTCAGAGCCTTTTTTTTTGTGAAATGTAAAATGTGAAATTTCTGTGAAATGGAATGAGAAATTTTCAAGGATATATATAGTTTGTAAGTAAGTAAACAAACAAACAAAAAAAATATATACTGTATATAAAAAAATAATAATAATAACAGGTTACTTAGTAAAAAGAAATAATAGGTCCTAAATCCGCTTCATAAAATCCATGAACCCAAACATTTAAGATCTGTCTATTTACTCACCCTCATGTTATTTAAAACCTGGATAACTTTCTCATTTCTGTACAACACACAAAGACATTTTGAAACAAATTGAAGATATTTTGCAAAAAAAAAAAGTTTTTCTTTTGATTTTGTTGTTTTTTGTTTTGTTTTGTTGTTTTTTGTTTTGTTTTGTTTTGTTATGCTTTGTTTTGGTGAAAGTGAACAAATGATGACAGAAATTTCCATTTTGGAGTGAACTCAATTTGTAAGAACAGAATTTTTTAAATAAATAAAACTATTTTATAAACAATATTGCTATAACATATGATACATACGATTCTGTGGTGGCAGGTGAATTTACGTTTGAATTCAAGAAAATATGAGCGAGAGAAACTCTTTGCTTTTACACCCTTCATACACAATCCCACACACATATACATCTCTCTGGCCTTTGTCTTTATTAATGGGCCGCATGCAGGTAAGGGCCAGTAGTGTGGGAAGCAATTTATCACAAAGTAATAAAAAAAAATAATCACAAGGAGAGGCTTTAAAATGGTGCATGAAGGTTTCACATTGTAAAAAAAAAAATGTGTTTGCCTGCTCATTATAATCCTTGAGTATAATAAAGGCATTTGGCTTCGATGCAAGATTGAGGGCTAAACACCACCCTAAATACTAAATAATTAATTTAGGAATAAATTAACCCTTAAATTAATAAATTAAATAAATTAATGAATGAATGCTTGTCAGACACTAAAAATATAAACTATTAGAAATTATGAACTCCTATTGTGTTAAAAAAAAAAAGTTACACACTTTGTTTTAGTGGTCAATTTGTTTTGGGGTGTTTTTTCAAAAATTTCAAAATTTGTTTTGTTCTGTTCTGTTCTCAAAACCTTTTGAGGGTAAAATGGCTTTCTCACACTTATTTTCAGTGTAGCAACAGACTAGTAATTTAGACGTTTTTGACTCAAAAAGATGAAGAAACAGCTAATTTTCAAGGGTTGATTCAAAAGACAAGTCTCAATTTCAAGTAATCTTTAAGTCTTAAACTTCATAAATTCTCATGTATTTCATTGACAGGCTACAAAAAAAAAGGTGTTTCTCAAATTGCATGGAAACCAACGGAGGTCAACACAAATGTTGTAACAGTTTGTGTACAGCATTCACAAAACATTTATACGAGTGTAAATAAATAGCAGTTTAAGGTCAAGTTTTTTCAATTTGAAAGTAACTTGACCTCGGATGCATCTCTCTATCATGGGGAGTTTATTTGTCAGCAGCGACTCAAATGGCAATTCATCATGAGCCCAGCAACTCACCTCGGTATTTACTATCAGAGCAGAGCTCACTAATATCATTATAGATTATACACTAACGTTAAACTGGGATTTACAGTGCTTTATGGCTTTGGGATTGCTTGAGCCCTCTGGTCCATAAAGGAGAGTGGAAATTATTTTTTTCCAAGCACTATACGCTTTCCAAACCTGTTTGCTGTGTTTTACTCTGTTAAACCTTGCACTTGTGCAATGTGTGAAAAAGACATCAAAATGTATACTTTAACCATTTGGTAATTAACTACAATTATCCTAAAATGAAAATATAAAGGTATCTGAACAGGGGGGAAAAGCTATACGATAAAAGTGCAACTTTTTTTTTTTTTTTTTTTGCAATTTACTAATTTATTTATTTATTTATTTATTAGTGTCTTTACTAAAGCTCCTCTTCATTACACAATGCATTTTTATTCTAACACTTCTCCTCCTCTTTCTTTCCTTTTTTAGGATATTAGTGAGCATTTGCTCCCCCTTGTAATTAGGGGTCCAATTAAAAGGATGTTTTTTATGGCAATTACACTGGAAAAACACTGTTGATGGCAGAGATAATGATCTTGATTATTCATGATATATCATTCGGGACGTACCGAGCAGGGTCTGAAATCCTTTGCTGCAGGGCATTCTTGCTTCATACAAGTGGAGGTAATTGTAATAAAGCAGATGTTTAATCATTGTTATTTTTATATAAGGCATATTATAATGAGGTGCAGATTATCTGTGCATTAGCCCAAATTGAATTCATATCCTTTAACATTCAGTGTAATTGGCATCTCCACTGAGTAAATGTAGCTCCCTGCAATTGTTTTAAAAGCTTGTGTCTTTTATTTTCTTCTACCTCTAAAGGATCCATCCATAGACTAATCCAAGATTGAGTATCTTAGAAATTCCCAGTAAAAAAAAAAAAAAAAAAAAAAAAAAAAAAAAAAAGTTAA
>NW_015629560.1:108888-148019 GCF_001515625.1 Sinocyclocheilus rhinocerous
AGAAAGTTAAAGATCTAATTCTCCAGAGTACTCGTTTCTGATTCAGCCATAACCAGATGTTCCTAACTAAAGAAATGCGTGAGAGTTCATTTTTCCATATAATATTTCTCAGTGCATTAGAATACACTCCATTACACAAAGTGCAACAAGATAGTCAAATTAATTCAATTCAATTAAATTCAAGTTTATTTGTACAGCGCTTTTCATGATACAAATCATTGCAAAGCAACTTTACAGCAAATTAAGTTTCTACATTGCCAGTTCACTAGGATCTAGTTGTGGTTTCTTAATAATTTCTAAATTAAACAGTGTGGCACCATTATTATGCTCTCTGGAATTTTCTTCACTATAAAGAGAAGTTATCAGGGCAGTATTCTCAAAGGAAGATATTCATTTTTCATCTGAAGGATAATATATTAACAACGGAATAATCTGCCCATATGTGTTTTACATCAAAAGCAGCAAAATAATAAATGAAAATAAAAAATAAAAGTTCTCGACAAAGGTCTCATCTACAATGGAAAATATTTTAAGCACTGTAGTGATTTACCTTCATGTAAAACATACAAAATATAAAAATATGTAAAATAAAAAATATATAAAATAAAATAATTATCTGTATAATACATTTTTTGGTGATCCCTCTGTATATTACAAATATTCATTCACATCCAGCTGTCTCTTTAGAAAAGGGGTTTGATAAATTGCCAACTATCCGCAAAGGCACAGAATAATTTAACCTCTCACTAACTTCACTTAACTCTTGAGATATGTTCCTCTGCTTGTGCTCAACAGACCCTAATGAATATCATAAGTACCAGACAGTAATAAATAAATGAATCTATTAATTCATAACCTCTGTGAGTCTGGAAGGCTGCGGAAATGAAGATGTTCTCAACGTGTACTTACACACCACCCAATGTAAAGAGTAATTTGATAGGAATCATTAAAGTGAAATTAGTCCTTGATTAATTGTCTCCCACGTGATTAATTAACCATAAAACCTCGCCGCTAGCAGGCTGCTGGTCGATCCGGTGTGTTTTTGTTATGACGGAAAATATCGCAAGCCAGGCTGAGAGGATATTTGTGAGCAAACGACCTCCCAGGAAGACTTCATCATGTAGACAGTGTTCATTCATCATGAGCCAAATGTCCTGTCAGCTGGTCGTAAGAGGAGGTGGTTGACGAGCAGGGCTATGAAAACAGCTGCATCTCGCTGAAACACTATTGCCATAACTCTTACAATTTAGCACCGTGGCACTGCTAGCAATCTCTTACTCAAATAATGCTACGAGGGGGAAAAAAGCTAGTTTTAGCTGGTGTTTCTGAGCGAACAAGTGCCCAAAACTAAACCACCAAGCTAGACCAGTCAGTGGAACCGAACCACCTTTATGGTGCAGTCACATTTATCATTGTTCTGTGAATTTTTGTGCACAAAAATGGCACTGCTAGCAATCTCTTACTCAAATAATGCTACGAGGGGAAAAAAGCTAGTTTTAGCTGGTGTTTCTGAGCGAACAAGTGCCCAAAACTAAACCACCAAGCTAGACCAGTCAGTGGAACCCAACCACCTTTATGGTGCAATCACATTTATCATTGTTCTGTGAATTTTTGTGCACAAAATCCAGTCATTTCAATGGGATTCCATGCATTTAGGAATTTTACTTGAGGGCAAAAGATTTCAATGCAGATTTCTCAAAAGATTCATGTTTGTCACACAAATTCACTGCATTAACCAACAGAAAGCTACTTGGTTTGAAAGTGACTCAGTGTAAGCTGCTACACTATTGATAATCAACAATGGCCCTTTTTGCTCACAAAATTTTGCAGCTTTAGGCTGGTATGAGCTGTTTTTGTTAGCAAGTACCACAGCCAAGTAAAACAGATACTTTAGATTCCACAGAAAATCTACTGCGAACAAAGAAACTGGCTTGAAGATGACAATAAAATAGATTATTTTGACGATCTGTACATACTATAACTCAGTGGCGGCTCCTGCCAATTCTCTCAGGGGGGGGCAAATGTTTGCATGATTAATGAGGATTGGTCACCCATTCAATTGATAAATTAACGGCTAGTTAAAGATGTAATGGAAACTGAACTACTATAGTATTAATTAAAAAATAAACTGACTCTAACAATCAATCTCTTGCTCTCCTTATGTTTCTATATGAGTGTTAACACAATTCAGCAGCAAATGAAGACTGAAGCCAGGGTGTGGTTTTCCAAAAATGTTTTACTTCAATTTCAGTTTAATAAGAAATAATTGAAGTCACATAAATCACTATTTACACAACTCACTTATATTAAACTGCTCATTTACAATATTACTCACTTATATTACACAGCTAATTTGTATTACATGCTCACTTATGTCACATTACTCACTTATATTACATTGCTCCCTTACATTAACTTACACTGCTCACTTACATTACACTGCTCACTTACATCACATTGCTCACTTATATTACATTACCCCCTTAAATTACACTGCTTACTTACATCACATTGCTCACTTATATTACATTACACCCTTACATTACACTGCTTACTTTAAAGTGTCTGATTCGCTCTGATACCCTACAGTATGATGATTTGTAAACAAATTATTCAAATGAACCAGTTATTTTTAATGAGTCAGTGAAAATGATTCACGGATGCGCGGGTGAGTTTGCGGGTGAGCAGGAGATGTTTGAATCAGACTTACTCACTATAGTAGGGGAAAACAGTATGTGAAGTACATCTGAATTCATAGTATTCATAAAACAGATTACGAGATTCCAAAGTGTGCATCCGATGGACACTTTACCATGAAGCCACAGGAGCCTGTAAGTATCAAACAATGGCAATATTAAGAATGCAGTGCATCTGAATTCCATTACAACTGAAACGTTCAAGGCACAGAAAGGTAGTATGGGCATTGTTAAAATTAACGATGCCCTTACTACCTTTCTGGGCCTTGAACATGGTAGTTGCATTGCTATCAATGGAGGATCAGAAAGCTCTCGGATTTCTTTAAAGGGGGGGTACAATGCTGTTTCATGCATTCAGAGTTGTTTACACTGTTAAAGAGTTGGATTCTCATGCTAAGCATGGACAAAGTTTCAAAAAACTATTTGGACGTATGACGGAGTATTTCTGTGCCAAAAATCGTACTTCCGGGTTCGTACAAGTTTCGGAGAGTTTTTTTCAATCATGGCTCTTCATGATGTAGAAGAGGGTGGAACTCCTTATATGGGCATTTCTTGCGGAAGCGCGCGACCACGCATGCATCGACCAGAGTGAGAGCGAGATCGCTCCCATCAATGCGCTTCATCCGGCGGCAGCGCTGCATGGGACTTCCTCGGGAAGAATGTCTCCAATCCAAAGAAGTGTGTTTTTGGTTGTAAGGGAAAGATAACTTTGTTCAGCTTCCTAAAGAACCCAGGATACAGTTTGTTTTTCCGGGGCAGCAACGGAGTTTCACAAGTGTGTTTGTTGACGAACGTTTTATAAACAAGGCCCAGTTCGACGCTGGATTTGCACATCGTTTGATACTGAAAGATGGAGCAGTCCCAGCTATAAAAGATCCCGGTAATGATTCAGAACTGCAGACGGTAAGTGAAACAGCATTAAATGTCTGTTTTGTTGGCATTCGGTGCCCAAATGCTCGTCACTCTTTAGATCCGCCCACGGCGCGCCTCCAGGAGTTCGGCTTTTTCCGAAGAGAATCGTAAAGCTGTATCTTTCTTTTATAAATATGATAAAACTAAAGACTTTTTGGAGATATGAAGGATGCAGTACTACTCTATAGGTACTCAAGATTAACATGAGATTGGGTGAAACTGTGTGTGTTATGCCCCCTTTAAAAATATCTTATTTTGTGTTCCGAAGATGAACTTACGGGTTTGGAACGACATGAGGATGAGTAATTAATGACAAAATTTTCATTTTTCCATGAACTAACCAAATATACTTTTTAACATTTACAAAATAAGTTATTTATCAAATGTAATACCTACTCAGAAATTTTACGATTTTGGACGCAGCTATTGAATTGTTCAAATCTGCCGCTACAAAGGATGCCCTCATTGAATCATGAGTCAACTTTCAGGTACGTCCATTTTGAATTTTGAAATAAACAATAAACTGTTACTTTGATATATCTACAACAACCTATTACCTGTAACATAAAACCTAAGGTTACCAAACAACAACCTAAAACCTTGACCATATCACAACTCACAGGTGAGTTCAAGACAGTTTTTGAGAATTATTTTGACTGATTCACTTAAAAAAAGAACCGGTTGTTAAGAATCATTTGCCTATTAATCTGACGACACAGCTTGTTTTGGTTGTTTTGGCAAATGTATTTACCAAACTTTTGCTACAAACGTTTACCACAAATATGCTGCTGTTTTCCTCAAAGTTATATAGCTATATGCATATGCTTTTTTAACAGTTGCAAAATAAGGTTTTCATCAATTGTAGTATACCTATTCAGACAGGATGCAATTTTGGATGCAGCAAGTGAACTGTTCAAAGCCATCAGTACCTAAATGAGCTGTGAGTCAGTTTTTGGTTACGATAATTTGCCACAAATGAGCCACTAATTGTTTTCCACAAAGGTAATTTACATTCTAAGTCTGTTTATCAGAATATATATTTTTGCAGTGGCTGTTAAATATGAGATCTGTCTATTCAAAGCAGTTAATATAAATCTAAATGCTTTATAAACCAACACCGTAGGACCCCCACACAAGTATCCATCTGTTTGCCTGTATTATAAGGCAGATGCCTCTCACCCTAAGCCCTTTCTCCTCTTTCTGGGGTCCTTTCCTCATACACAGGTGCTCTTTTAATCAGTGTGATGTACCAGTGATCACACACCCTTGTTTTCCCAGCGTCCACTTGTGCAAGTATAGTCATCCATCCCGGCGACCGACCGGTGGCTAACCAGGGCGTGCTGGGTCTCAGACTTGATGAAATCAGACAGGATGCAAATGTCTCCCAGCAGGTATGGAAAAAGGACACTGCGAGAGTCGTGGGTCGGGTTCAATATTAGCTCAATACACCAGGGTGCGTCACAGATGCACAGAGATCTCTTTAACAGTCCCGTGTAAGACAAGGTTCATTGTGCACAGAATGCACTGACACGTTCGAAATGCATTCAGGCTACATTTCAGCAGCTGTGTTTCCTACTGAGATCGAATAAAATAAATTCTTGAAGGACAAAGATGATCAAGGTGAAGCAAAATCAACCAACGCAGATGTGATATAAAAAAAAAAATACACAGCTGAGCAGCAGGACCTGAGGTGTGAGCTTGCAGGGCAAATCTGCAATAACACTTTTCCCCACTGACAGACGCATCCTGCAGAGCGAACAGCGGATTCTCTTTGGAGCAGCGTGAGAGCCAAATCCCTCTCAGCACAGCCAGAGAGATGGGATGCTGTGTGTGGTGCTCATACAACACAGACAGACACAACAACCTGAGGGACAAACACATGCACACACATGCACAGACAGCTACAAGAAGCAGCACCAGCAAGATATTCTTTGTTTTTCTCCATGCAACATTTGATTCTTCTGCCCTCTACACATAAGACTTATTTTAAAGGCGTAGTTCATACAAAAACTAAAACTAATTTTGTGCATAACTACATCTTTCCAAACCATTTGTTTATTCATTATTTAGCAGACACTTTTTTACTCAAAGCAGTTGGAATGACGAAATTTGCGAGCATATTTTGCAATGTTTTTAAGAAGTTTTTGCTACTCTTTTACAATAAAAGCATAGTGTGACTATAGGCTTTTAAAGTACAAAAAGAGAGAAAAATCCCATAGAACTAAGTCTTGTTCTTTAATTCAAGTCTAGAACTATAACTATATTTTTACCAGAACTATGTATGTATATATATATATATATATATATATATATAGCACCTTTTTATAGGAAGAAAGAAAAGAGAAAAATATATATATATATATATATATTTTTAGGATGAAGTCAAATAGTGACGAAAGAGGTGTGTGTGTGTGTGTATATATATATATATATATTTTTTTTTTTTGAAAGAGATGCAAAAGAGACACAAAAACAATGGCATTTTATATCATCAATGCCACAGCTGCTGTTTGTGCCAAATATAAAATACTATACCAATCAAAAGTTTGGGTTCAGTAAGATTTTATTTTATTTTTATTTATTTAATTTAATTTTGTTTTATTTTTTATCTATATCTTTATTTAGCAAAGACTCATTAGATTGATCAAAAGTGACAGTGCAGACATTTATAAAGGCACAAATGATAAATGCTTTTTTTTTTTTTTTCCCTCAAAGAATCCTGGGGGGGAAATGAATAAATCACTGTTTAGCAACTATTTTATTAACTACTATATCTTTAGCAACTTCAGCTTTTCCATCACAGGAATAAATTACATTTTAAAACATATTAAAATAAAATATATAATAATAATAATATTTCACAATATTACTGTTTTTCTGCATTTCTGAAATGCAGCCTTGGTGAGCTTAATAGACCTTTTCAGCTTAAGATAATATATTGTTACAGACAATTTCTCAGGATTCAACAAAGTGGAAATATCCCGGTGGAGGAAAACAACTTCTTTAATTACCAATAAATTAGAAAAATAGATCTATTAGACGTATCTTCCATAACACTTGCTCAAATATTTCATTATAGCAAAGCACAGTGCAGGAAACATCAAAAATCTGATTACTAAAGCCACCATTTCTACACACAATCAATTTAAAAAACAACACACAGTAAGTAAGTAAGTAAGTGTTTATTTTTGTTTTAGTTTTTTTTGACATCCATTGTTTAATGGCAGAGCACAAATCCAGTTGATTTCTTCTGAGGGTGCCGCTAGCCACGTTCAGAGGTTAAAACGGAGGAGTAAATCTCTCCCAGGAGACTCCACTAACTGGGCTATTTATGCCAAAGTGAACCTGTGTAGAACTTGTATTTGCAGTAAGGTTGAGTGAAGCGTAGTGATATTCTCTGTTAAGATTCAGGAGGCATGACAGAGCCTTGTGCCATGTGTTTAGTAATGCAAGCTCAGGCAGCCTGTCACACCTCTAACATAAATGAAGTGTTTTTAGCATGTTTAGCAGCACTATCATGTCCAAGTGCATGCTGGAGACGTGTGTATATTTGATGGAACAAACAAGCATACCATGCAATCCAGGCTGCTGATAGTAAACTGAATGAATGCAAAATACCATGCTGGGCACATGCATAAATTATTTGATAATTTGTCATTTATAGCTGACAAGCAACTTAAAGAACATGTATTACTAGTACGACCCCAAAATGGTTTATCAGCCCCAATGCTTAACTGCTTAAAAAGGGGTTGTCACTGTTTTTGATGCTAAGGACCCTCAAATATGATGACCCCTTTGCAAGGGACCCTTTCCCAATGTATCAAGATAGCTGTATAGTATCGCATACTGTATAAAGACACATTTGTAGCGTGTGAGAAAAATAGTACACCCTAAAGACAATATGTTGTTTCAAAAGAAAGCAATTGGCTTTTATTTTATTGCAATGTTCTGAAGCAGCATATTAGAAATATATTAGAACATTAGGTACTATTAGGTAGGTATTAAAAAATATTAAAATATAATTTTAAGGACCAATTCTCACTATTAACTAGTTGCTTATTACCACGCATATTACTAACATATTAGCAGTTTATTAGTACTTATAAAGCAGTTATTAATGCTTTATTCTGCATGATCATTTTTTTCTACCCCATACCTAAATTTGACAACTGCCTTCTTAACTATTACTTAGCAGCAAATTAGGAGTTTACTAAGGTAAAAGTTGTAGTTAATAGTTAGTTAATAGTAAGAATCGGTCCCTAAACTAAAGTGTGATGGAATATTATTTGGAAAATATATATCTTATATTAAGTTGACAAACTTTTTTAAGATTGAGATTTTTTAGACATAGACAGATAGATAGATAGATAGATGGATGGATGGATGGATGGATGGATGGATGGATGGATGGATAGATAAAGTAAGATCTATAAGCTTATTTAATATAAATGTATTTAAATTAATTCATTCTTTCGTTCGTTCATTCGTTCATCCTATATGCAACTATGTGCACTTCAATAGTAAAAGTTCAATAAAATAATCACAATTAATAGCCTGTTTTCCAAATAATAAATGTGATAAAATGTATTCTGTTTATTGTTAATTTAACACTGTGTTAGCATATTAACTTTGACAGCCCTAAAATGCATAAACAATTATGTCCAAATAGCATAAATGTATGTAAAATTCCACACCATTGCTAATTTAGTATTTCACAATTAAAATAGTAATTCTCCATGCACAGATTGATATTGAAACTACTCACTACCTAAACAAATTTATTCCCAAAATTGTGTTCAAAGAGAGTTCTTCCAGAGAATAACTTCCCATTAAGAACATACATTGCTTCACTTAAAATTTTACATGTATGCATGACATGTAAATTCAAAGGTGCTGCTGCCATAAAAACCAGCTATTTTGTTGTTTTTGGCATTCTTGTGTTCTCTCACAGTGACTGTCTGTCTTTCCAAATAAACTGTATTCATATCCAGTTAGACAATGAGCCATCTGGATCCATTTATTCTCTCCATCAGCTCTAAATTACGACATTGTGTTGCTTTCCTGGAACTCTGGACATATTTTTAATATACAATTTGTGGTGTGAGAATCCTCAAAAAGCATGTGCTCACCACGACTGCTGTGGTTTCTCTTCCTCCCTCTGTAATCTGATGGGGATTTGATGTTGCTACCAATCCTATTATATTTCCAATTTATTCAAGTATATCACCCTCTTGCCAGAAACACCACAACACTGCCAGTATATCTCTCTACTGCTCTGCCAACACATGGCAGTCTATTTTGGAGATAATTGCCCATGTTTGATGGTTATGCACTCTTTTCATACTGAAGCCATTTCAAAGGCGAGAGATGAGGAACCTTGAGCCATGTTGGATAGACTGTCCACTTGAGGGCCTTTAGGTTAGAAAGTACATTGGCACACACCCTCCAATCTTCACCAAGTGTATGTTTGTTTCATGTAATACGATCTATCATTTTAAAGAGAGTCTTCCAGCCATCTACACTTCTGTCAGAGCGAGAGATGGTAGCAGGTGACAGGACCCCTGAGGGGCCGATAGCACATCCCTACAAACAACAGCCACCGATCCTCCTTTTAACCACCACTGATGAATATTCAAAAGCATTGGCAGGAAGACCCCTTTAGCGAGCAGTCATTTTAGCCCGCGCTACTCCTTAATTACGCTGTACCCAAAATGTGGGGTGCAAGGTCCGCCGGTGCCTGATGCCCTCTAGATTTTAATTAACTAAATGACTGCACACTTTCTGCCCATTGATGACGGCTTGGGGACTGAATTTTTGAGCAGCAGACAGACGCAGGAACACGGCTCCAGGTGAGCGGAGCAAAGCTAATGAGAAAGAAAGACGTGCAGGACAAGACAACTATTGAAACTGTGTTCAGGTGATGTTTCATTGGATTGAGATTTGAAACCTATGAGCAAACAGAATCGAGACTGACACTGATCTGAAAGCATTTCAGGAAGAATCAGTTCAAAATGAACAGGCTACTTGTGTTGCCTCAAAGACGACAAGAAATGGTTGTTGTGTTCATGTTTGTTGGGTCAGTGTGAACATAACTATTTTGTGTCCCATCATCTAATTCCAAGTCTAGAATGTTTAAACTGTTGGTGTTTGTTAGGGAGTGTGAAGAAACTCTAACACTCCAAGTAACAAGCAACAAACCAGCATCTTCTAAAAACATTTACCTCCATGGAAAATGTATACCATTTAGTAATATCAGGCTTTGTTTTTTGTTTTGTTCTGTTTTTTTGTTTTGTTCTGTTGTTTTGTTTTTCGTTTTGTTCTGGTTTTGTTTTGTTTTGTTCTGTTCTCTGTTGTTTTGTTTTGTTTTGTCTCAAACATGATGGTGTGAATAACAGTATTGGTCTTCACGGTTTAATGCAAATGTAACATAATGGTAATACAGCTAAATTACTAAATGAAATGAAAAACACAAGCACAGAGATTTTCAATTACAATTGTCAATGTTTTTAAGTTATTCAATTAATCTACAACACTTTATTCATTATTTATTGATTAATTTATATTTTTCCACAATGGTCATCTAGTCAAAATAGTAAAAAAAAAAAAAATTATAATTCTATGGAACACACAGAAAAAAAAAATGCTTCGGTAAATTTTATGACCCAAAACATTTTAGGACATAAAAAGTCATTAGTATGCCATGAAAAGTCAACATTATGATATACTCAGTCAAATATGAGATTTAAAAAAATAGGATGAAATTATAAGATCATAAGTATGACATTATTTCTACTTTATTATCCCATTATTCATTATTCCAATTATTATTGTTTATGTCTTTATGTTTATATAAATTATTATTCTATATCAATTTAATCTCATAAATGATTTATGTTAAAGGGATAGTTCACCCAAAAATGAAAATTCTGTCATCATTCACTCACCCTCATGTTGTTCCAAACCTGTATGAGTTGCTTACGTATGTTGAACACAAAATAAGATATTTTGAAGATTGCTGGTAATCAAGCAGTTGGTGGTTGCCATTGACTTCCATAGTAGGAAAAAAAAATACTATGGAAGTCAATGGTAACCACCAACTGTTTGATTACCAGCAATCTTCAAAATATCTTCTTTTGTGTTCAACATAAGAAAGCAACTCATACAGGTTTGGAACGACATGAGGGTGAGTGAATGATGACAGAATTTTTATTTTTGAGTGAACTATCCCTTTAACATTTCAACAGATTTTGGACATTTTTTTTTTTTTATGTCTGAGAAAAAGAAAAATCTCTGGGCTGTTCTGTTCGATTCCTTTGTGCTTTGTCTAGCTATTTTTTAACACATGAACATGTCTAATGAAAAGGTTCCAACTGAGTAACATTTGAAAGCAACATAATTATACAGGCCTTCCTTAAAACCTAAAGTCAACTAGTCTTTCAGGCAAGCCCCTGACTAGTCAATTATGAGAACACATAGTTCATAATAGTGTGTTACTCTGCCTGTGTGTATTTTATTTTTTGCGTCAGTCATTGTGAATGACCTTGAAGCAAAGAGGACATACGGGAAGGATAGAAATGATGATGGTTGGTGGTTCCCATGTGGAGTCAGTGTCATTAATGCCCCAGAACCTCACTGCTGGAAACACACACACACATGCATGAGTGCGCACACAAACCCCTACTGCAGCACCTCTTCTCAAGATTGGAGCCGACGGGAAGCCATGTCATTTTACCAACTTAAATGAGGCAACTAGGGCTATTTCAAATCCATAGTGAGAGAGTGAGAAAGACAGAGAGAGAGAGAGAGACACTTGTAGACTGACCCAGTAGACTTTTTTTTTTATAGAAAGAGACAGTTGGTGGGTTAAATGGACATGGCTGGAGTGAAAATGGAGAGATGTGTTAGGTCTCTTTAGGGGCATTGAAAGTGCCCTATGGGCTCAACTAGTTTAATGTTGCCATTTATGGTTGTTAAGAGATAAAAAATAAAAGATGAAATAGATCATATTCTTACTCGATTCTCTGTTTGAGAGGCTCAATACAACTGTGTTGCTTTCCTTGGATTTCTTACATTTCTTGAATTGTGCAAGTTTGAACTCTCATAGTGTTTAATTTCAAATGAATGCTGTTCTTTTGAACTTTCATCAAAGAATCAAAGAAATGTATCAGTTTCCACAAAAATATTAAGTAGCAACTGTTTTCTACATCGATAATAATAAGAAATGTCAAATCAGCATATTGGAATGATTTCTGAATAATCATGTGACACTGAAGACTGTCGTAATGATGCTGAAAATTCAGCTTTGTCAATAAAATAAATAAATAAATAAATAAAACATTTTAAAATATATTAAAATAGCAAACAGTTATTTTAAAAAGTGCAATATTTCTCAATTTTACTGTTATTACTATATCTTTGAGCATAAAAGTCTTCATTCAAAAACATAAAATAAAATCTGACCCAAACTACATATACATAAAACATAACGATCTACATTTAACATAAAGAAAACATATACAAGGTAAAATGATAAAACATATACAACTATAAAGGTAATATGTGTGTGTGTGTGTGTGTGTGTGTAATCCATGACATTTCAATCTGTATCAGCTGTTCACAACCGAAGGACTCTTGCACATAATGGAGCTATACTGAAGTCTGTCCCCCAAGTCTTCCTTCAAAGCACCTTTGGGTTCTGTCTTATACAGTATAGTAGACTGTAGATCACAGTTTACAGAGATTATATATATATATTATAGGTTAAGTTAGTTTGGTCTGACACAAAACAACAACTGTACCTTTGAGTACATTTTTATATTTCCTAACCATTGAGCAATAATAGTGATTCTCATCTTAGCCAAAGTGGACTCTATTGCTCTATTTTTTTTTATATATAGTTGGCTGTGGTAACAAAACATGGTGAGTCAATAACCTGAGCTGTAAATGCTGTATGATTAATCAGTATATGTAATATATAAATATATTGTTCATTTTAATGGTTATCAAAGCTTTTAGAACTAGATGGTGTAATTGCAGCATTCACCAGCAGGGTGAATATGGTAAATTGCGCTATTCACTATCCATCACAATCCAAACCTTGACCTTAGCAAACACCACTAATGAACGGCTCATGGTGCTGAATTTCATGTGATAAATAGATTTTGTTTTGTTGATGCTCAAATACCAAACAATTAAAATTAACCATATTTGGTCACCTCTAAAGCAGTGCAATATAACAGGCTGTACTGTTACACTGTCACGCTTTCTCAGAACAATGGTGTCACTGAAACACAAATTCAAGAACACATGCTCATCTTCACACACAAACACATATGCACACATTTTGCTTCAGCCATGCATGCCTTTGGCCAAAATGAGTTGAAATACACTTACACACTCCTGGTCCTCATTTTAACAGATGGGGGTTTTACTGAAACAGTTTGTGTAAAGTATCTGCTTGAGGGGTGGCAGCTGTTCCCCCTAAACTCCGGTATCACCTTTTGCACTCTCCATAACACTATATCTGTTCCTCGGTCCTCAAATTTTTCTGTGTTTAAAGGGGCGATATTCTACCCTTTTGTAGCATTTTGCACCAAAAACTGTTGATTTAACAGTCCTCTGAACCCTTTTAATTAAACTGGAAGGAAGGAAGGAAGGAAGGATGGATGGATGGAAGAAAAGAAGGTTCAATAAATGTTACATAGTACATAAAACTCTGACAGATGGATGATCTAGACAGACAGACAGACAGACAAACAGACAGACAGGAAAAGTTGTATGTAGCAAAATCTTAATGTCGGACCTTAAACTCAAGTCTTGCCAGTGACAAAGAATTGAGTAACAATATTTGTATACGTGTGTAAATGTATAAATCCAGATATCTCTCCATATACTCGTGGTCATGGGGTTGAAGATGGCAAAGTGCAAAGTAAAATGCAATTTCCATGGCAACCTGATTTGCTGGGCCAAATGTCTTGAAGTCTCTATCACTCACCCGACACTCAATAACCTTGGGCTCATATTTCTCCGCTGCTGATTTAACACCTCACAGTATTACTACCCTGGATCAAGCTCTGCTCTGACACTCTGTCTCCAGCTCTGTTCAATGCTAGCGTTATTTATTTCCTCTCGCTACAAGCGGCGCAGTGACATATGAGCATGCTCCGATGCTCCATCCATCTCAACTTTAAATATGTGTCTGCCAGATCAGGATGGAGGTTGAAGACTCAGATGAAGTATGTTACAGATTTGCTGTACTGGAATAATGTATAAGACAGGCAGAGATGTAGAGGTTGGGGAAAAGTTTTGCTCGGCATTTGTGTCACATCAAATATGCCATTGTGCTGAGGAATGGGCTTTGTGTAGAACGTGGCCATCGATTCTAGATATGGACAACAAAATGACAGAGATTATAGGATAGCATCTTTAAAAGGCCAATTCACATTTTGCAAATAAACAAAGTTAAATTAAATAGACTAGATGAAAGACTACGATAGACTGATTTAATTTCATATAGTGTAATTATTTTGGGCCATCTAATATGCCAATGAATTCAAAGCCTCATAGCACTTTATGAGCATGTACTGTGATTGTAAGTATTTGACATATACGTTTATTAGAAAGTCAAATTAGCATCTCAAATACTAATAAGTTTTCTGCCATCTGTTGAGATTTCAACTAAAAACCACGTTGTTCCTTGGGCAGACCTAATATTTATGGTGCTAAAATTTAAATTGTAGAATTATTAATATATGCATAGTTAAATATTTAGTTTGAAATGAATATACCCAGCCTTGTGTCTTTGATATGAAATCTTTTGAATGAGCCAATTCCACCTCCTTCTTTATGTTGACTGTGAATTTCAAATTAATTGTGCAACCTTCCACCACCCTGGAGAGGAGGAGAAAAAAAATCTATAAATCTATATTTCAGGCCTTTCTTTATGCATTCTGAACAGGGTAAATTCCACAGAATATGTATGTTTTTAAAGAGGATGTCATTGATATTCAGGAGAGGGGGAATGGTAGGGATGAAATGGGGGTCGAAACCTCCCATTTCTTTTTTGGCATGAGAGAAAAAAAAAGACTATAAAAAATATATGAGACACAATATGAGAGTGAGTACATGTCAGTTAGTGTCTGCTTCCTGGGTCAGAGGAATCTGATGATGAATTTAGGGTTGTTGGTTTTTTTTTTTTCATTGACCTTTTTTATTTTTTTGACTGACTCTATGGTTTCTTTTTATATCCGTGTCTTGTCACTGTCATTCTGTTGCGCTGTGGAGCTTCTGTCACTAAAACAAATTCCTCGTATTTGTAAACATACCTGGCAATAAAGCTCATTCTGATTCTGATTCTGATTCTGATATATATTCAAAAGCCTATAAAAATACTAATTAACGTGTACACTTGTATTCAAGGTGTAAAGAAAATAATGTTATTACTATTTACTTTATGGCTAAACCTGTCAGGATCATGGACCTGTTTTGTTATGTTTTGCCCCTGTTTCTGTTCCAACTCCGCCGCGATCAACGAGCCAGCGCAATGCCGAGAGACTGAGCGGAGGATCGCCCCGGATGTGGAGCCCCACCCCCGTCAGACCAGGTGCGAGAGCCGGCGACAGTGCCCACCGTGAGGGAGCAGGCCGTGGGTGGTGAGAGCGCAGGGTGGAGCTCCGCCCACTGCACCACGGCTGAGGGTGAGCTAATTATACATCTGGGACTGATGGACTTGATAGACTGGGAAACAGATCTGAAGGTCGACTTGCCCCCTCTCCTCTCTCCTTCGTCCCCGCTGGTCCCGTCCAGCCCTGAGGGGGCTCCCGTTTCCCAGTCCAGCCAGGAGTGGGCTCTGATCCCCGAGGGCAGCTCCAACGGGCTCCCTCGTCCCTCCGGCTCCGCCTTGGTCGGGCGTCGACCCGTCATCGCCTCAGGACTCCGCTCCTCCGGCTGCACCTCGTTGCTCAGTCTCACTGGCTCCATTGGGCTCCTTCCTCCGCCAGCTCCACCTTGGTCCTCTGTCGCTCCAGCTCCGCCACAGATCTCCGCCTCCGCCTTGGTCGACAGAGCCCTCGGCTCCACCCTTGCTCCCCGGATCCTTGGCATCCCCCTGGCTCGTTGGGTCTCCGTCTCCGCCTCGGACTCCTCCGCCACCTGCTCCGCCGCCATTGGTTGGCCCCCTGGAGTCGGTGGCCATTACTCTTCCTTGGCTCCTCCCTCCATCGGCTCCACCGTGGGCCATCGTAATGGCTGTGGCCTGGGTCCAGCTTGGCTCCTCCTGCTCCAAGCCCCTCCTGTTTCCCGTGTTCCTGTTGTGGATTATCCACTGTGATTCCTGGAGTAAAGACTTTTGCTTGTACTCCACGTTTCTCCCTCGTTCTTACCACAGCGAATCGTGACAATACCAAATGTACCTAAGTTTTCAAAACCAACATGAATAGCATGAGTAATGTTTCTGCTGTTGTTGCCTTTGTTTTTTGTTGCAATTTGATACATAAAAATATTATAGAACAATGTCAATAAGATGTTTTGGTCAAACTTTATTTTAAGGTCCAATTCTCGTTATTAACAAACCATTAACTTTGCCTCAGTAAATTCCTAATTTGCTTTTTATTAATAGTTTGTAAGGTAGTTGTTAAGTTTAGGTATTGATTAGGGATGTAGAATATGGTAATGCAGAATGTCTGCTTTATAAGTACTAATTAACAGCCAATATATTTAATAATAGGCATGCTAAAAAGCAATGTAACATTTATTACTTTCATATTTCTTATTATTTCACGTTATATTTCTTAATTCCTAAGAAGCAAATACTGATGTATTTGACAGACTGTAAAACATACTAGAAATCCATGCATGCACCCCCACCCTCACATCAAAAACTAGATCCAGAATGTCCATTCATTTATTTATCAAAACTGCTTATAATGCACAACACATCAGCAGCCACTCCCTAGTAATTACTGCATTCTGTAAGCACTCAGAATTAATTCATACATTACATGGAACTACAGCAAGACATGGGTTGTAAAAACACACACACATAACATAAATATGTATGCAATCATAAACAGAACCAGAGAGAAAAAAAATGAATATCTGTGTTGGTGATTAGCTGGTCCTTGGAGATGTTGCCCTATTGCAACACCATGTGATGTTGAGTGTAGAACAGCGCTGCTCTATAGGGCATGAGCTGGGCTCTGCATGCATAAGATTTGAAGTAGTAAGCAAAATATCAGAGAAATTAGAGGCTATACATAGTGTATTTTTGTAGATAAGGACCTAAAATTGTCTTGTTTTAGGTAATGAAATGGTGGTGGAGGTGAGCAGGTGTTGGTTAAAGCAGTCACTACATGTGTGCAAATGTTTTGGTGGAAGCTCTTGGTTAAGGTTTTCCCCACTCTAAACACTAAATTATTCATTGAGCCTGGTCATAGTAATTATCATAAAGTCGGTTTAGTCTTCCTCAGCCACCAGCCTCCTCTAGAAAGGTCAAACAAAGCGTGGCATTTTTTTTGTCTTGGCCACGGTATGAATTGTTCCATGGAGAATTCTGCAGGAAGTGTTTAGTTTTGGTCTGAAACTAAAAATTACCAACATAGGATTAATTTAATTAAGTATTAGTTAATTTCCCAATCAGTATGAAGAAATATATTCTCAGTGCTGGATAGATTATTTACAAATTGTAGTCCATTACTGATTCCTAATTACATTACAAAAAATTTAGTTAGTAACATAATCCATTGCATTACACATTTTTGGTAATATAATCAGACTACTTCTTGATTATTTTGAGCTAACTCATTTATCATATTGATTTAAATAGGATAATCTTCTATCATATTGATACAAAATACAAAGAGGAAGAATATATATTCAGTTGCGAAAAGATCATTAAATGCATTATGAAGTGCATTAAACATTACATCAAGGTTTCCCAAACTGAAGTTTGTGAAGGAACTGCAGGGGTGAAAAGCTAATAATTAAATAAATCATAAAAATGTAAATTCAAATAAAACATTTTAAAATAACAATAATAAAAAGAAAACATTTACTAAACAAATAAAATATTTTATTTGTTTACCTGCATTTCATGTGGTATCAGAGAGCTGTGAACATGGAAATGTGTTACTTAATTATTGAATTTATTACCTTAAAATCTCAGGAGGTACTTCAAGTAAATATATTAGGTGCAAGATATTCAGCTGACAACAAGGTCTGGGAATCCCTGCATTGCATGTAACAACATTAAATAACATTAATGTATGCATTTTAATGTGCTAGAAAGACAAAAGCCTTCCATAGCAATACATGGTTTAATTACCCACTAAGTGATAATTCAAATAACCATAATGTGTTCATCAGTAGCTGATGCAATGTTGAAATGTAGAGAAAACATTTCTTAAAATTGAAATGATTATTGTAAATCCATAGTCGAATGCTGTGTATTCTCTGTGTAATTATAGCCACCTGATTAGTGAATGATCTTTGTGTGAATGTCCACAGAACTAGAAGACTTTCAAGTGGTAGGCTATTTCAGAAAGAAAGATGAAAAAGAACAATTAGGGAGAATCAATGAATTATGAATACATTACTGATACTGTGATAATAATAGAGTAATAGAGAGTGATATACTCTAATTACAAGTGCTTCATTTTTAGAATCTGATTATGTAATCCAAAATCAGTTACTACCCAGCACTGTAGATTCTTCCTGTCATTTTAGAATATCTTTACAAACCAAACAAGTCAACACAAATTTCTCTGCATTTGATTGACTGATTTCAACTGTCAAACTTAATACTTACATGACATAAGTACCTTTTAAACATGATTTTGATGGTTGTGATTAATAGTTTGGTCATAGTGTGACAAATGATGTCATCCATCAATCAGAAAACTGAAAGGCAATGGAGGAGGCTGAGGAGTGAATCCTTCCCCATAAACAGTGTGCCAGTATGTTAGAAATGTTTGAGTAAAAAAGATCCAACACAAAAGAACACAAGACTCAGCTATAAGCGTAGCCGTTTACACAGTAAGTCAGTGGTAATTTAATTTCTGACAGTCAGACGTTATTTCTATGTCTATCATGCAAAGACTATTGACTGGCAGCATGAGTAATTAAATCGGAGAGACAACATTGGATCAGGCGTGAGGAAGTGCTGACGCATCAGAGTGTAAATAAGGCTTTGGCAGGGTTTGGCACTCCCGAATCTGCAGACAAAATGTTTGGGTTAATTTCCACAAACGTGTAGCGCAGAGGTTGCATCATTGAGCCCAGGGCTTTGTTTCCAAATCATCATTTATTCCAAACAGATGCCTTATAATGAGCCCAGATCTTCTTTTTCTTCCCTTTTGCCAACAAGTTGAAGAAATTTTAAAATGTAAAATAATCTCTCTATACTGTAAACTTGCTCGGAAACCTTGTAAGCTGCCTACCTAAAGAGAGTTTTTATAAAAAAAATGAGTATAATTACGTCTTCTAAAATATCTTTTATTATTATTCTTATCTTTTTTTTTTTTTTTTTTTCTTTTATCAGATTCTAAGGCTGCATGTATCTTTCACAGAGCAATCATAGGCAATCATAGCAATCAAGGCAATCATAGAATGCATTGTGTAAAAAAATAAAAATAAATAAATAATAAATAATCTAGATGAGAGAAACCTTTATTCTTTAAAAAAAAAAATGGGTTATTGTGATATGCCTAAAAATGGGTTATTGTGATGATATAATAGACTGTCCTATTATGATAGGACAGTGAAGAGCAGACAGGAAGTGAAGTGGGGGAGAGAGAGGGGGCAGGATCGGGAAAGGTCCTCGAGCCAGGATTCAAACTCGGGATGCCTGTAACGCAATGGTGTTTATATGTCGGTGCACGGCCCACTAGCTATCGGTGTCGATGAGAAATGTTTATTTCTAATTATATTGCATTCAATACTGAAAAGCATAAAATAGTTCTGAAAAATTTACCGTTGTGAAAAAAGATGTGCAAATGTATTTTGAATCTTTAAAAATTAAAGAAAAAAAAAACACTACTTGCAGATCATATAAAATGCCATTTAAGTGCACGTGCCTACTGTATGAGGTTGCATCTCAGTTAGGACGCTGCCCATCAAAAAAGACAGATGCCTATGTAGAACATGAACAGCAAGGTGTTAGATTTTGGAACAGAGCTTATATTTCTGTGATCTTTCATTTTATCCTATTGATCTAACAATACAAAATCTTCCAAAGGCTAATTCTGCATGAAAAGCCTTGTGCAAGTTAACCCTGTGGTACAATCCCAATCTCAGCTTGAATCTAGAGGACACACTGTCACTTCAAACTGATTGACTCACATGAGAGCCACCAAATGCCATTTATTAGATAAATAATGTCTGACCGGGATGAGCTTTGATTTTATTGATCTGGCAGGGTCTGATTGTGCTTTATTGATGCACTACCATCACAGAACAGCTGAGTGTTTGAAGCTTGACCATTTTCTGAACACGTACATAATTGGGGTCTTTGGGATCCCAAAGACAAAGACAGCAAAGTGGATATATATATTTTATATCTTTATATCTTTCATTACATAAACAAAACAGTTGCAACAATCTTCAAAAATATTGTTTTGGTTGTTTATTGGCATTTATATATTCCATGAAAACATTTGCATTCATGGGACATTTTCAATACACAAAAGGATCTTTATAATGAAAAAAAAGGTTATGTATAAAATGTTCTTCACACTGTCTGTCTGTGTGTGTGTGTGTGTCCACCATCTGGGTGGTCTTGTGATTGAGGTTAGGAAGTTCTAGAGTGAATTCACAATACATTTCAAATAGGGATGTAATGATTAACCGCGAGCCGGTTGAAAATCGATTCAAATATGTGACGATTCAAAACGGTTGAGATGCTAAACAAATCGCGATTCATTTAGGGGTAGGAGTTTATATGAATGCATGTCTGAGGGGAACTTACTGTCTTTAGAAAAGTTTAGATGGTATTTTTTCTATTCATCTTGCCTCTGTATAATGCATATTAAAGTAAGTGCAGCGTGAGTTGAGTGAATCGTTACATCCCTAATTTCAAGAACTGAAAGTGTAAAAACAATGTCACAGTTTAGCTTAATTCAGCCCTTATATATCCAATAAGAACACATAGTGCCAGAAGACAATACAGCTACAAGAAGTGAAAATGGTTCAAAGTCTTTTCAAATTCAATATTTTTAATGTGCAGACAAAAAAACGTTTACACTCGTATATTAGCCCTGATTACTGATCACAAAATCAATCTGATCTCAATCTGCTAAGGCAGGTGTGATCAAAACGGGGTTACACATATGAGAAAAGAACAAATAGCCAGGCTGGTTTGATTCCATCACAGGTGGCGTTGGTTGCTTTCGTAACTTATCCAGAAGCTCAGCTCACAGCTCTGCAGGAAGTGAGGCTCTGTACCAGACAAGACAACCCAGGACATCCAGACAAGAGGAGGAGATGGAAACAAACACTGCTGGACAGTGAGTCCAACTGCTGCACCCCTGTGATGCAGACTGTTTACTTTAAGTGATTGTGATGCATTGTCCATTAGCAGAAAAAAAGAAACAGGCCTTATTTAGTATCCATTGCTATAAAGTACTTTAATTGGTCAAGTTGTTATATTATTTTCAAGCATCATTAGCATCATTAAGCATCATTATTTTCACATTCTTGACTACTCATTAAATTAACACATATTCATGATGTAAGTTGAAAAATAAAAATGGTATAAAAAAACTAAAATTCCTTGTACATTTCACAAATAATTAAGAAATGGCAAGTAACATATTGAATTAAGCATGAAATGTTGACTGATAATATATAATATAATATAATATAATATTTTCTTGTAGCCTTGTACTCTAATAATCTTTGTTTTATTATTGTTGTTTTTTTCTTACAGTGTATTTCCCAATAGATTGGGTTCCTCTCCGTTCTTGTGACTCTCAAGTCTTTGTCTTCTTCTGTTTTTCTGTTTTCATACAGCAAACCTTAAATATGATATATATACAGACTCCCTCTCCAATTATGGTTTTATCAGCACCAGTGTTCGAACTATACCGTGGACTTTGGGGGAGCCCACTTGTTTTTTTTTTTATAACGGGGGTGGGGGGGGGGTTAGTGCGCTTGCGCGTGCCTCAAAAGATGACTTACAAAGATACATAACACACTACATGCTTTATGCAAGCACTATATAGGATAAATCACTATACAGGATTTACCCTATTATACTTTATCGACACGAATTGATAGGTGAAACAACAAACAGCCACCCACAAATAGTCTATAAACAAAGCATCAGGCAGTCTTTGAGTTCACATGAACAACAGTTAAAGTTTCTCGTCGTCAGGCTACAGAAGAATACCATAATTCCTCCGTTCAATTAGGCCTAAGACATCGAGAGTCACGCAGACCTATAACAACCCAGCCACAACACATAATTGCGAATAACATGCCTTACCTTAACACAGAATCGACCACAGAGTCCAGCGTTTATATTTTTTCTACGAATCTTTGAGTTAACATACTAAACAAGGGGAGCCGAGCTCCCCCTAGCTCCCCCGTAGTTCGCACCCTGATCAGCACGCTCATGCTCAGTATTCTTTGTGGTGTGTTAAACCGACCTGGCCTGGTGAGGACATCAGTTGCCTTTTGTCACTGCCCTGTTTTTAAATTCATGACCTTGAGTTACAATTATAGCCTATCTATGGAACATTTCTGGCCCGGAATCCTGCAAATAATGAAATATTCCCTAACTCACTCACACACACACACACACACACACACTTTCTCTCTCAGTCTCTCTCTCTCTTGCTTTTGGAAAACGCTTGTGGAAAATCCCTTTGGGCGGGGTGGAGGTTTATTGGAAATTTGATTATAATTGTATTCTTTTTTTTTTTTTTTTTAATGGGCTGTCATGAGTTTCACTCCACGAGAACCTGTTTTACATGCCTTCAGATTATGAGGTTCATGTTACACATTCCTTCAGGTTATGTTTCATCTAACCTTCCCTAAAAGAACAACTAAATCTGGGTCAGGCGCATGAAACATTTTATATTTAAAATACAGAGAATATGAAAATTAAAGATGTTTGAGATGAAGAAAAGCAGAAATCTTTTGCGAATATAATTTAAAAATGCATTTACCAGGTTATTTATAATCTTCAATGTAACCTTTGTATTTATATTGGTTTCATACGTTAAAATATGTTATGTATGTGTGAATGTATGTATGTATGTATATATAAATACATATATATAAATAATAAGGTATAAGGTAATAAAATAATTCCCATGCATTTTAATTATACTTAAATACTTAATTTGCCAAAACAAAATATCTGAATTAGTCTTCAAATATTGATACTTAAAAAATACTGTAAGAAATAATAACAACAACAACAACAATAATAATAATGATAATAGATTATAACAAACTGCTATTTTGTTCCTAACAATTTCAGCATTTTAATGATTTAATGATTCCTTTTATTATTATTATTATTATTATTATTATTTCTAGACAAAAAAGAAAGAAAAAAGCACATGACAAAATGAATGTGAATAAGCTGAGCCTTTTTTATGTAAATCCTATCAAATGTTTACAAATATTTCTACCATCCTCTAATTGTCTCTCATTTGTAAACATCAGTCTGCACAACTCAAGCCCAGAGAGCCAATTACACACATTAGAACAGCAACTGACTGTAAACGGATGTGACTGCTCCAGGTCAGGGTCAGATGCAGATCATCTCCCTGTCAAAGTCAACTGAAAGACAAACGGACGGAGCTGGACGTTCACTTTACAGCAGAATCCAGTGCAGAGGGAGGGGTCAGTTCCTAATCACATTAGAGGATATTCAGCATTCTTGATAACTGTATTAGCACTCAACCTGCAGAGGTAATTACATCACCAGGTTAATACCAGCGTTCAGCCTTTTATAATCTCATTCTGCTTAAAAGTGGGAGAACCAAGCTGTTAAAGCTGGTTTATTGGGTTAGTCACTATCATTTTCAGCAATTCAGTGGGATTTCAACAGAGTTCAGTGAGTGATGTGCCAGTCTGCTGCATCCCCAAGGAAATCAAAAACAAATCGAACATGAGGAGAGAATCAAAAGCATCATTCATCCATCGAAACAGTACATCTATCATCTGCTCAAGAACCTCAGGATCACATAAGTGTCTTTCTCATAGGTGTCTTCATACATGCATACAAACCTTAATCCTGATATATCAATAAAATAAGAATCAAACTATAAATATAGATTTGGTGAGGGCATGGCTGAATCATTAATTTCCACTAAATGAAAAAAAGAAATATAAAAAGCACTTAAATTTATTATTCTGTTAAAACTTATGATTTGAGCAATCAACATTTTTAGTCATTTAGGGTTTTAGTTGTTATAGCAATGAAGTTGTTTAATTGGATATAACTTTTACACAGAAAAGGCATGTTTTTTTCTTTTTCTTTGGTTTATTTTACACTGATGTCACGTCAACACGCATATCCCTTATGTCTTAGCTATACTATTAAAAAAAGTGAATATTTTAATATTTACAGATTGGCCCCATTCACTTTCAATGATGTATAAAGTTTCCAATCATCACACTGTAATGGAAATTTGCAGATTAGAAATACTTTATAACCGTTAAAGTAACTGATATTTAAACTACTTAAGTTTCAAAAGTACAAGTAAATTCCATAAATAATAGAAATAATTCTTAGAAAGTTCTTAGAAAGACAAGGAAGTTGTTTTCTCTTTAAAATATAGAAGTAAAAGTCAACAAAAATATTTATACTTGAGTAAATTATAAATATCCATTTATCTATCCCAATCCCAATCCCAATCTATTAGAAGTATTTGTACTTCATTACTACACACCTGTGCTTCAGTTGTAAGTGTGTCACTTTCCTGAGGAATCCTGGATATCTAGACCAATCAAAATACACAAATTAGAACCATTTCAATTTGTCAATTATCACAACAAATGAGTTCATTCATTTCAGAAACAGCACACCACCATCTATTCCCAATGGTCTAAGAAATGTGATCTAAATCAAAAAGATAAATAATTCATCATGAGACTGAACTACTCATCGTGTCATTTCACATTAGGACTTTATAAATATCTTACTCAAAATGAATTTATTACCAACACAGTTCACCTCATTTTCATGTTAGTATTGTGTTGTCAGTTGTATTGAAATGGGTCATCTAGAAAACTGATTATATATTTCCAATTTAAAACTGAAAAAGGCAAACTTGAATTAACATCTCATCCATTACCAAATTATGCTTCTAAACAACACGTAGTTGTTCACCAGTATTGAATTACACTGTGGATGAAAATGATTGATTTGAATGTGAAGAGATTAGTGGACGAGGCTAAACCATCCATCACAAGAGAATCATTACAAACATAATTCTCTGCCAGACAACACAAACAACGTGAGGCATCCCAGACAAACAACTGTCAGAATGCTCTCCATTTCCACCATCACCTCTCTTTCCTGTTGTTTACCCCTTCTGGCCTTTTTTTTTGGATGTGGTGTGCGTTATAAATTTTGCAGAGAAGCCTCTCACTGACTTTGAAAGGCTAAAGCTTTGAGGACCCTAGTCAAGACCCCCGATAGCGACTGCACAAAGCCTAGGCAACTGTACTAAACTTGAGCTCAACATACATCCATATTTATAGAAAATGTCTGGTGAGCAACCCAAAACAACTGCCCTAAATCTGAGAAATTTTCTTTTAAAGATTGCCGTCTTGATGTGATGCTTTGAAGAAACAATGCATGACGTAATTAACCCAGAACACTGAGGTGCTCCAGGAAGCATCTATTTTTAATGTGTCATCCACTACTCAAGCCGAGGAAGAAAAATGCAGCTCCTCACACTAATGAAACTAGGGTGAAACTACTGTCATTATATTGACATGAATGTGTTACTGATCAATAACCACCTTGATTCAAGACCAACATTCTTATTTGAAGGCAAGATTTTTGGTTTGGGTTACTGTATTCAACCGAATGTTGTTTCATGACCAACACATGTTTTCATTCAGGGACATTTATATTTACCATTATCTTTTTTTGTATACAAAAGTACAGTCATCATGACGTGGTTTTCAAATGAGATGAATTCTGTGCTTAAGGGAAGAAAGTGGACTGATGGAAAAAAACGAACCATGGAAGATGTATGTTCCATCCCTAGTGATACGTATATATATATATATATATATATATACTGTATATAAAGCCTAACAAATTATTTGTTTCTAAGTCATTCAGGGTCAGGAGTGTGGGATTTTATTCTATATGTGTGGGTTCAGTTGGGTCTCAATTAAGTTCATAATACATTTTTTAAATACTGTACCTATTGATAAATCAAGATTTCTGCACTGTTAGTGAATGAAACCTATATATTTATATTTATATAGCAGTTATTTCTGGTTCTCGAATCTGATTGGCTGAGAGCCTTTTCCAGGTGTGTGATATTCTAGTGATCACAGCACTCCGTTTAACCATTTGTATCACTCCGCTTGCAATATTTCTCACAGCGAGTGTCATGGTAGACACCCAAATTCACTATAATTTTATAAATAATACTGTTTCTGTGTCACATAATGTGGTTTTAAGAGTTTTTTTTAGGACAAATATATCACTTTCCTCAGCCAACATTCAAACTAATGTTTTATTGTGAATATGAGATTGAGATGAAGAATGAATGCTGTGTCAGATGCAGGTAGTCACACTTGCTCAGTCCATCTCTCTCTTAGGGTTGCTTTCACACTAGCACTTTTGGAGTGCACCCGGGTTCGATTGACGTCAGAGTTCGGTTCGTTTGGATGATGTGAACGCTGTCTTCTGAACTCGGGTGCACACCTGCGAACCATACCCGAATCCGCTTAAAAGGGTGGTCTGGGGTACGGTTCATGTGAACTCCGGTGCGGTTCGCTGCTGATGTGAACGCAATCGTACCAAATTGTGGAAGTGAACCGCTATTAATGACATATTATTTGATAAAAATGTGTGTTTGTGTGTGTGTTTCACTCACTTTCCTGACGAGCGTGACTGACGCGCTGCAAACAAGCTGTATATCTCATTTCTGTTCGCCTTCAGCATTCTTTAGAGCATTTGCAGTAGATTCGTAAGACAGACGTACGTGTTATTATGTACCGAAGCTTTGTAAACAAAACTAACGGTTCAAAAACGTAAATATATAAAAGTGCAGAGAGCAATGTTATGCATTTGCCGCCTTCTCCTGTGCCGTCGTTACTAAGCAACGGGGTAAACAGCTGCTGCCTTGATGACGCAAACAAACCGCGGTTCAGACCCAAATAAAATAATATGAATGCAGTCCAGCGGGGGCAGGGGGAGGGGGGAGCAATCAAACTCGGGTTCGGACCAGGCAAGCGAACCAAGTGTGAAAGCACCCTTATAATAATACATAATACAAAATACAGTGAGCTTTTAATGCAGTAATACAATAAGCTTTCAATTAAGCAACTCAACGTTCCCGTGTTTCTAGTTCTAAAGTGATGTTTTTGAATAAGTAATGGGTGCTTGGGCTCAGCTGTTAACTGTCAACTTGAAATTTGAATCCATGGCGGAAGGAAGTAGTTCCTCATACAAAATGTTTTTTTTTTAAAGACACTCCATGGTTGTTTCTTATGTAATTACACAGTTGTGCCAACGAACTGTGGAATAAACGCAATGAGCAATATCACTCCTAAATTTTGCAAAGTATGATGTTGTCTGTTGTCGATATTGTAGCAATGTATGAAGCTACTTTCAAAACAAGTAGTTTTCTCTTGGACAACATGCTCAACTTGAACCTGTTGCGAAATCTTTGTGGTGAAATCTTTAGCGCCCACACGAAATTCCCAATTGCCTGGGTTCCTTTTGAAATTATTGTATTTTGTCCAAAAAAATTAAGTCTCATAAGATGTTTTTAAGAATCTAAAGGCTTGCTGAACGTTATACCCTCCAAGAGAATCGTCTGTAGCCAAGTTATCGTGTTAGTCTCACTCCATCCCTGTCCTGTTATCATCATCCTTTACTAGCAAAGCATTTGGAGTTTTATATCGGTGTGATTTATGTGGACTTGCGGCACATTAATGATGCTAGCAAGACTCGCCCTTCATTCATATTCATGAACAACTGTTAGGAGAGGCTGAACAGAGGAAGGGGGAGGGGAATGGAGATTCTGCCAAAACTCTTGCAGGCACAATCCTGGAGAGCAACAATGCCAGTTTACCAGCCCACAACCAGGTGCCCACATGTAGGATTGTCCAAGTGCTCGAGTCAGACTCATGAAGACACAAAAGACTCACTAATGAGTGTAATAGAGCTATAGAATGAAGGCAACACTTTAGAAATATTACCAGCATGACATTGTCTCAACTATAGTAATTTCTCTTGCTTTTGAATTAATAACGCATAAAACATAGTGACTATTGGTTTTAGATAGGGTAGACAGCATATGTATGCAAATAAAAATGAGACCATAGGGAAAGATGTACTCAACAGTCTTTACAGTCTAAACAAAATTCCCCATCATTTTCTCTTATCTGTAATTTATTATGCTCACCAAGGATGCATTTATTTGACAAAAATAAAGTAAAAACAGTAATTTATTCAGTAATTATTACAGTACAGTGGCATTTCTTTATACCGTAGGTTATACAGTAAAATTAATGAAAATGGAAAATGAATAAAGTTAAAGCAGTTCAATCCCAATTGGCTTTGTAAGCACAAACTCTTAAGCAACCCTCTGTACCACACGATGCAATGTCACTTCCTGACCCAGTTCAGTATCATCTATTTCAATAAAAGAAGCACCAGGACTTCACCTCTTATTAACCATCATGTCCTGATCAATGAGCTGTAGTGTTAAAACAGCTGACACCTAATTAAAGGGGCAGTATGTGTGTGTGTTCGGCTGTAACAGCATTCAGGTAACCAGCGGTAATTAAAGCTTAGAAGATATGTCTGTCCAGGGCCCGGCGAGGTGGGAGGTAAACTAGGCAGCTCAAAATGAATGGTTAGCTTGTCTCCAGAGCCAGAGTCTAATTTGCTCCACCAGACAAATCAATAGAACAATTTCATCTCAGGCACTTGAGGAACAATGAACACACAAAAAAATAATGAAACATAACAGGCACATCTTTGGGGAGAAGGCTGAGTTACGTCTTTTTCTAAAGCTATCGGGAAAACAATCTGACAGGTTTATTGTACAACAAAGTTCTGAGGGGATTCTTTTTTTTTTTTCTAATTTTTCCACAAATTCACCTGAATTTGTCCAAATTTGGAAGGTTCATAGCATTGAGCAGAGATCACCAATTAGCAGACCCCAGATTAGGACCATAAAACATATTGCATAAATGAATACGCCTGTTAAGCCGTCTTTGCACTGCAAAGGTGACACTGAAGCTGCATCTAAAACAAAATATGCAATGACAATGTGCATTTACAACTGTTATAACTGTTTTGTGACACTAGCACTCAAACTTTTGGGCTTTTTTATTTTATTTTTTTTTATTTTAGAATAATTTCATCAAGGATCATGTGACACTAAAGACTTGAGAGCTGCTGAAAATTCAGATTTGCCATCACAGAAATAAACTACTGTATAATAAACACTGAAAACATTACTGTTTTAACTTTATTGTTGATCAAATAACTGCAAACTTGGTGGGAGTTACTGATCCTAAACTTTTGAACAGTAGTTTGTGTACATATATATACATATATATATACACACACACACAGACAATAGAGTCGCTAGGAATTCTGGGCCCATTGCATAGAATTTACTATGGGGCCACCACTACGCCCCTGTACACAGATCAGTAACTCTATTAAACTCACCAAGGTTGCATTTATAAAGCAAATTAAAATAAAAACAGCATTTTGTTCAGTACATATATGTTCAAGTCTCATAAACTTACTAAATAAATAGTAATATAAGATACATTACAATAGAGAACAGTTATTTGAAACCATACTACTATTTCACAAACTGTTTTTCCTCGTATTTTTCATCAGGGAACCTGGGTGAGCACAAGAGATTTCTTTCAAAAACATAAAAAGAAAAAAACGACAAAAAATGTTTGAATTGTAGCTCACATATATATTTCAAAAAATATAAAACTGAGAGTTAAAAGCCTTTTGCAACCATACATACAAATTTGCTAACTACCATTCTGAGCGACATCCAAATCTAAATGATAATTCACTGCCTATATTTCCTGACATGTGTTGGCTACCCTACATTCACTGACATCTCCAGCTGTCATTTGATTTCTACAGATTTCAGCACTTCAATGTGTGATCTGTGCTACTGGGTGAGGGCATTCACAACTATTCATCCCGATCAGCTTTTGGGCTTACAGTAAAACAGAATTTCACATCATGCAGCAGTGCTGAAGTCAGCATCATGAAAGAGCATCCATTAAATCCAGCGTTATGATTTTCAGCGGCCTTAGGGATTTCCTGCGTTTCTTCTCATCAAGCAACCATGCTGTAAAAGTAAAATAATTAGCTATCCAATAAGTTATGAGTTTCTTCAGACCTTTTGATACTGAAGGCATGAGAACGGCTGAAGACCCCGGTGAAACTCTTGCTGTATTATAAAAGGTCAAATGGAGTGTTTCACTCACTGTTTCATGTAGCAGAATAAGATGTTCTGGAAAGATCAAACATGGAACCATATAATTGGCCTATATATAGTACCTACTGGATAGATAGATAGATAGATAGATAGATAGACAGACAGACAGACAGACAGACAGACAGACAGATATGGATGGATGGATGGACAGAAGCACAGACAGACAGACAGAAGGATGGTTGGATAGACAGATAGTTTGATACACACACACACATATATATATATATATATATATATATGTATACAGACAGACAGACAGATAACTTTTCTTGTTTCCATCCTGATAACAAAATGATAATGATTTCATAATGCTGATGACATGAAGATAAACAGGAAGACACAATTTAATTAATAATTTCTCAGATAATTTTAATGCAGTGTGTATTACTTTTGCTCAGTAACAGCTGCATCATATGTTTAGACATTCATATTATATTTGATCCATCCTTCCTAAAAAGGTTCAGTGAAGTCCATTGGTCCTTTTGATTAGTATTATTCAGAGTGGAAATTAACTAAGACTTATATATTTTTTATGCCGAGGAATAAAAAACAATAGCTCCTGAAGTTTGTTTCATAGTGGAAGTCTAGAGGAACTTTGAAAAACACATGAAAAACACTTTCAACATGTTAGTGTTTTGAGAGAGAGACGAGTAAGTGTGGCCAGTTTCACCTACTCCATTTGTAGCTAATTTCTTTAATGTTCAATCTCTTCTCAGAAGCAAACATTTCTCTCACAAAGTTGACTCCAACTGCATCTAAAGATGTTCAAAGCACATTTTTTCCCTTTTCTCTTTCGCTTTTTATGTGCAGGCAGCCAATTTGTTTGCCAAAGAAGGTTACGCTATGACCTTCTGTGCATTCTCTGGTAGAGGAAGCAATCAAGCCGCAGACAAATCAAATGTCCACCTGCGAATGAAACATAATCAGGAATAGACGCGTTCCAGTGAGAAGAAGGGCACAAAGAGCACACGAAAAAAGACTCAATTTGTGTATTCCATCCAAGAACAAGCAAAACTCATTAATTCAATTCATCTTATCACGTTTCTATAATGGAGAGCAGACTGTGAGGAGGAATATACAGTTAACCTGTAGCTGAGATGGAGACTACATTTAAAGCATTTTCCCTGGACTTCTAGTGAAACATCAAAGCAATGAACGTTATAATTCACTCATAATTACTAAAGTTTAATTGCTTGTTAGTTTTGCCCTCCATCTTGAAAATCGGTCTGTGAAGAGACTAATTCATTGCGGAAGACTGACAGATGTATTAAAGCTTATGTACTATGGTTTATCCCATGTTGATAGTAAATATTGGTGGTTAATTACATTAGGAAGCTAAAAAGTTCATACTTTTAACAATGGTCCCAGGACGCAAAGCTGGTTATCCCAGCAGGGGAAGGCCATGTCATCAGCATTAATCAGTTCTGCTTGGCTATGGGGGGCTGCACGATCCTCACTCCCTGTTGATTTTCCTGTTGTCACCATTACATTAAAGCAGTTTAACATGCATGAAGAATAACCCACCCACCAAAAATGGTGAAAGGTGACTCAAGAGAACCCCTCCCCCCACACACACCACACCACCTCACCAGATCCAGCTCCTCGCTCGATTCCCTCGGCACCTTTCCGGCTCACTGAAGTGGGAAGAAACAAAAGTGCCACTTTGAGATCATAGAGCCCCCAGCCCACCAGATGGCAGATGCCGGGAGCCTGCTGCAAGGCCAGTCCGCTCAATGAAACTTTATTGGGGAGGTGGCCATACGAGGTGAATAAACGTCCATGGACAGGCTAATTAAAAGGGTATTTTTCATTAGAGAAGTCCATCTGTTTGTAGCACAAGCCCAGTGGTGTCTAAGCTTCTTGTAAGGAAATGCACACTAGCTGCAATTAAATCCATGTTAGATTTTTGATTATTTGGGCTGGGATTAGTGATTTACACATATACATACTTTTATTCAGCAAGAGCACATTAAATTGATCAAAAGTGACAGCAAAGATGCAGGTTATTACAACTATAATAATAATAATGAGAAATATTTCTCAAGAAGCAAATTTATTCTAAATAGAATGATTTCTGAAGGATCATGTGACACTGAAGACTTGAGTAATGTCTTTGTCATCACAGGTATAACTTACATATTAAAATGTATTAAAATAGAAAAGAGTTATTTGAAATTGTAATAATAATCCACAACTTTGGTGTTTTGTTGTATTTATGCTCAAATAAATGCAGCCTTGGTGAGCATAAGACATTCTTTCAAAAACTAAGTCTTACTAATGTCACATTTTTGAATGATAGTATATAATCCTGATTATATAATTAGAAATCTTAATATATATATATATATATATATATATATATATATGTGTGTGTGTGTAAGGTCCATGCACTTGGCCCAATGAAGGTATCCAGTGGTGGATGAAGGTTTCTTGCGTGTTTGGTCTTTTCAGCGCGCAGAGTCGATTATTCTAGTTAACTCTTTACTTTATATTTACTCGTTCACTAGGAATCTATGTCGCTTAGGGTGCCTCACGGCGGTCGCTGTGCGTGGGACCCACGATCACAAATTCGCCTAGTCTGATCCTTAGCCAGAGGTTTGTGGCTAATACTATTTAATATGCTTTAAATAGTAGGTCTGTTTAGCCCCTGTGGAGACACTCCATACTACGGGCTCTCTGGCTACAGAATCGCGCCGACCCTTTTGCTGCAATCCTTTAAATACAAAACCAAGATAAAACATCCCCCAAATGGAGGCATGTACTAACAATTGGAATCTGGGTGGCTAGTTTACACCTCAATGGGAACAGAAGGTAATTTGCATGGAATGACCCTCTACAGTAATCAAAGTATCTTAGGATCTGTATTATCTTTTAGCCTACTATTGTAAGATTAAGACCATTGTACTACTCGCCCTGAGATACCAAACATGACTGTAAATCTTATTTGCATTCATATAGAACATTATACTATTGACCATTCTGAGTGAGCTGGGTGAAGAGAAGGATGGGTGCGGGCAAGGAAGGGGATGAGGAAAAACCAATGCATATGTGAGAGACGTTTTCCCGCATTTTCTCTCAGTGAGATGCGGAAACAGATGTCTGTATGTTAATGCACTGTGTGTGTATTGTCTGTCTCAGAAGATCAAAGTATCTGAGTTTCTTTTATCCTTACATATATATATATATATATAAGCATACAGAATATATAACGTTATACATCAGAATATGAGTAAATCTGTATTGTTCACCTTAAACATGGGTACATTTTTAAAAATCTGAAGGAATTCTTCTTTGAATAGTCCCTGACTTTGACTCATATGACTGACTGAACTGAAATTTCCAAACAGAATTGTAATACATATGTTTCATAAACTATGAAAAAAGACAGAGAGCACTGAGGACGTGCCTTAAACAGCATGCCAGAAGTCATTAAACTGCAAGACATATACACACTGAATTCTGCCATCACAGCTGGCTGTTTCCGCCAACTACTTTCCTTGTATGCAAACAATTTAATACTAATTTATTTCTTTTCACCACAAGACACTCAAGCTTTGAAATCGACTTTTCCCAAATGACCAGACCTACACTGCATTCTGCACAACAAGCCAAGTGCAGTTGTCTGATTCTAATCTCAAGTGCTGCGATCGACTGCATTCCAAACACTGATTATAGTGCGGTCATGTGTGCGGTCTGAAGGAGGAAAATGCTGCAGATGAAAGCTCTAGCTGTTGTAACTGCAGTGTGAAGGTTACATGTTTCACAACATATGGGTGTCTATGACAACATGATCCAAATCCAGTAGCCTAAATCATAATGTTTGTTATGGTTCATGTTCTAAAATTCAGAATATGAACAACTTGTTCATAAAGCATCAATTCACCCAAAAATGAAAAATCTGTCATCATTTACTCACCCTTATGTCATTCCAAACCCATATGACAGTATTTTATTAAATGGAAATGGCACATTCTAAGCATTTTTCAAGCTTGTCTTTGTGAAAAACATGTTACTGCTGCTGCTGCTTCTTCTTCTTCTTCTTCTTCTTCTTTTTCCGTTTTTTGGCGTGTTACATCCTGTGTGCATATCGCTACCTACTTTTGCTGTTATCTGCTGCTTCTTCTTCTTCTTCTGCTTCTTCTACACACCGACATAAAACATGCATTTCTGCCATCTACAAGCCTGGAGTGTGAAACACTGAATGGCATACATTGGACGCCATAATTTCTTATTCTAATTTTTATAGCGGAAGGCATTCAACAAAAGGACGGTCCGAAACAAAATGATCCATTAGAATCAGATGCATTGTATCTGTTAAAATGCCGGCATGATTTTACTGTTAAAATTTCTTAAACGTCAGGGTGCTTTTCTCCAAAATCTATCGGAGGACTTGAACAATGATCGGTGTGTTTCAATAACTTAATGTTAATATACCAAATTACTAAAATCTGTAGAATCCCTTTAGTATAGGGACCAATTCTCACTATTAACTAGTTGCTTATTAGCATGCCTATTAACATATTGGCTGTTTATTAGTAGCCTACCCTTAAAGTACATATTCTGCATGACCATATTCTACGTCCCTAATCCTACCCAATACCTAAACTTAACAACTACCTTACTAACTACTAATAAGCAGCAAACTGGGAATTTATTGAGGAAAAATTCATAGTTAATGGTTTGTTAATAGCGAGAATTGGACCTTAAAATAAAGTGTGACCAAATCTGTTTTTTTTTTTGCCTTAATATTATGACCGAGAACCAATATAAGTTTTTTGCTAAACAATAGAGGAGCACAATAAAGATATGAGGATGTTGGCTTCCGGTTTTGGTGGGTTATAAGGCATTGGGTGAGCCTAATTAGCACAATCCTCTCTCTCAGTGGTCAATCTAAGGGTCACCTCTCTCTGAAATTTCCTCCAGCAGCGAGACTGTCTGACTGTGTGCAGTAGCTCGGATGGGGGGCGAGAGCAGAGAAAGGATAATGAAGAGGATATACCAGCCTGGCCGACTGCTGCCAGGTTGCTGTCAGTCTGGATCAGACCTGTGTCTGCCACACATCTCTATTACGCTGAGATTCTGAGTAGCAGCTGGAAGAACGTTAGCTTGCCAACTGAGCTGACAGGTCCACATCCATCCACCCAAAGCCCATGTCACAAACTACAACTAGTACAGAGTATCATATGTCTTTTGAAGTCATACAATAGTTTGTACGATGTCTGTTGGGACAATTACATGATGCTCTTTTTGAGATCTAGTATTTGTTCAAAAACACATTTAAAATGCAACTCATACATCCAGTGATTTAAATACACCTCTTCTTTGATGATCATGTGTTTGATTTCACAATTAAAATTGTTTTGTTAATTTTGTTGGGGATATAAAGTCATAAATGTTGTGGTGATAAAATCAATATTATAATAAAGCGTATTAAATTAATAAATTATTGAAAAGAAAACAGTTTAGCATAATTGTTTACTTTTTATTTATTTTCCATTTTAAAACAAACAAACAAACAATTATTTTAATAAAACTATTTCACTGCTTATTAATATTTGAAAAAAAAAAAACTTTTATCCACCAACTCAAATTCATGTGGTGCAGCCAACATACCAGACACTAAATAAATAAATAAATACATACATACATACATACATGCATACATACAATACAGGAAATTATTTCAAGGAAAGGTTTCAAGGTTAATAAGTCTCTTAAAATGACAGATATTTTCTCCTAAAATAGCAATACTTGACCATTTTATGACAAGACAAGGTTAGTTCAGGTTGTAAAATGTCATGATGTGACTCCACAAAAACATATATCATGTTTAGGATTAATAATTCATGAGCTTTGTTAAATAAGTAAGCAAGCAAGTTAATTAAACAAATAAATAAATAATCACGTTCTTCATAAAATATCTATTCAAAATGCTTTTTTGAAAACAATAATTATGTACACATGTATCCAAGATGTAAAGAAAATATTAATTTTGTTAAGCTATTAAGTTATTCAAAACCACTTGGAACCATTATGAATTAATAGAGTACAATTCTAAGAACTTAGAAATAGATTTTAAATAGTTGTTTCCCCCTTTTTCTTTATCATGAGCACTTTTATATGTCATTTACCCTTCTAAAGCCTTAAAATCATTAAAGATATACAAAATAATCACTAAAATCTCTTCATTCGTCTTCTTTTGTGATGTTGAGCGTACTGTGCTGTGACTGTATTCAAACACAGAAGTTCTCATATGAACACAACATAGTTTGAATAATATGAAGTGTGTATTTAAAAAGTGTTTTTCAAGTGACATGACAGTGATTAGATGATGACAGAATTGTTATTTTTGTGAGAACTTTTCCTTTAATAGTACAACCACTACTTTGATTTAATTAACATACATTCCAAAATCATGTTCGCCAAATGTGAGATCTTTTTTTTATTTGAATGCATTGGAAAGTCTCCAATGTAACCATGTTTTGCATCATAAGACAGCACCATACATGAGAGCACCAAATTCATAGTCCCATGGGAAGGTTTAGCTTAAAGCAGTGGGTAGGACTGACCCACTGGACAGTGATATGTGTGTTAGTTAGGGTCTGTCAATAGTTACAGCACCCCTGAAGCAACCCTAGGCAGGGTAAGGCATGTGCAAGCACTAAATCTAACCCACACACTCGGGTAGTTTAAGGTCTCTTTCTGAACCAGCTTGTTTTAATTACTTAGAGTAAGTGGCAGCATTTGGCTGAGTTTATTGCTCTTCTTAAAAGAGCAGGCCTCTGCTTTAGAATGTGAACTCTGCCTGATTGCAAAGCAGTAAATCCCTACTCTTGCTGCTCCTCTAACAATGCTCAGGCAGGCTGCTGTACCCCTTGACTGGAGGGCACTCATAAATTCTCTTTTAATTTTCCAACTTTCAGAGACAATGGGTGGCACAAACAATCCCACAGTATCAAAGGCCGAAAAAAAAGTCTAAGCTTGCATGTGGAAGAGGAAAGGAAGGACAAGGAATCTTATCCTATAATGTAATTTAATGTAATGTAAATAAATAAATTATTTTTATTTTTATTATTTTTTTTTTTTGTGATACCTAAAAACATACAAACAAAAATAACGTTACATTTCATTTTAAGGCGTCCTTGTTACAGTACTGAGTAATAGTGATTAATAACATGTACTTACTATAGATTACTTTTCTTTCATTTAGTTGTTATTACTATAGTAGGTATAGTAAATATATTATAGTAAGCACCGTGTAACAAAGACACTTTAAAAAGTGTTCACTTTTTCAAAACATATTTTTGTATTGTTTTACCAGTTTAAAAAAATTAAAATAAATAAAATAAAATAAAATAAAAAAATTGTAACTTTTGGATCATCTATTCTGACAAATCTTTTCAATCTACTTGAACCAATAAACATGGAGCAGCATAAAAAGTCAAGGTGTGGAAGAGAACTTTTAGGATGGAAGTGTAAATACCGCTCTGGCTAAATTAAACCATGAACCTATCATGTCAGGTGTAAACCAAAATAAATTATGGGGGCATGATAATGTTTTCCTTGATCTACCTAAGCAATATAGGGATTGGTTCAGTTCCCTCACAAATCAACTGTGCGTTTTTATGGGAGTGACCGTCTGAGAGACCCTGTGTCATTAAGGTGCTAAGGCTCTACTCATTAGAAATGACAAGAGGAAATAAATCTAACAATCACTTACTCTTGGTCTTTGCACTCAGTATTGCTGGGAGCACCAATAATGTTTCCCGCTTGGTGATGGCATTTCTTAACTTACATACAGTTAATAATATTCTCCTCTGTAATAACATTCAAATAATTGCATTTGGTTACAAGAGACAAGGATCTATGTTATTTGAAAGGTAAGTAAACGATTATCTAATAAAAAAGTATTCTATAACATAATTCTTCTTATATTCTGGCTAAAATCCATATTAAATTTCTGTGTGTGTGTGTGTGTGTGTGTGTGTGTGTGTGTGTGTGTGTGTATATATATATACATACAGTATATATATATATATATAAAAGTATAAACAAAAAAAAAATAAATCTAGACAGGTGGAGCTGGGGGAGCTGGAGGGTTTCAGCAATCTTTAAAGCAATCTTTCTGGAGTTTTATGACTGAGCAAGATATATATTCTGGGAAGATTTGTCAAGAAATTGTTGTTTTTGAGAAATATTTAGTAATCAGTATATTCCTGATTTATTCCAGACTTCAAACTCACATGAATATATCTTGGATTGCTTCTGGACTGCTGTGGTTTCTCCTGACCTCCTCCTCATCACATTGCCGTCACGTTCTATCCCCTGCAGGAGCATCCAGAGGTTCTCATTTCAGCATCAGGGTCAAAATTTTGAAACCATAGACTCAGCAGTGTAGCACATCTCCCTACAGCAGCTCCGGAATGTCTCCGTGGTAATGGGTCCACTTCTGATAGGTAGAGTGCAGGACTGTGGCCCTTTCTAAAGGCTGAGATCTCTTAGTGAGAGCTGTAAGGGTTTGAGGGTTTGAAGTGCTAAGAAACACACACACACACACACACACCAGAGAAGTTGGCTTCATGAGTTAATAATGCATGAGCATGAATAGATATAAACTCAACAGGAAATATGGCATGCATGTGACATATGTGATTTCTGCTATCTTCAGGGTGCTATAATCTAGTACCCTGCCAAAAATGTTATAAAAAAAAAATAAAAAAACACGGAAATATTTTGTTCACATACACACTAGGGTGTCTTTATGTATACATCTATGACAGTATGTGTGTGTGTGTGCTGTTGAGGTTTGTAGGCACAGTTTTTCAGCATATAT
>NW_015629560.1:148319-151118 GCF_001515625.1 Sinocyclocheilus rhinocerous
TATATATATATACACACACACACACGTTTTTATGGATACTATTCTATAATATATGCCACATTAATAAAATAAAATAAAAATAATACTGAAAGTTGTTCACAACTTCTAGTTCATACAGACTTGAAATAGATTAATGACAACTCTCAGAACAGTTTTAGCATGTAAATGAAAATGACAATATTAATGTGTTTGATCTTGGCAGACTACATCTACTACATACACTGCTGCTGCAGCAAATCAAGTATAGACATGCTACTGTCAATAGATACATAGACAGACCGCAGTGAGCATGTAAGATATGTTGCCACTGCATAAATATGCATACATAAATCTGTCAGACAGGATAGGATCTAGACAGGTGGAACTGGGGGAGATGGAAGGTTTCAGAGGCTCTTAAAAACACACCTTAAAAACAAGTTCATATGATTTGTACACCATATTCCAAACCATCTAAAACCATATTATAACTTTAGGTATTGAAGTATATAATTCCTAAATGTAAGCATTTCGGTTTGGAAAGACATCAGGGTGAAGAAATTAACAATAATAAACAGACATATAACAGAAATGTCACTTTAAATATATTTAACAGGTTAAATAGACCAGTTTACTCAATTAAAACACATACGCTTTAAAGTATCAAAACAATCCTTTGGTAATATGCCCAGAACCTATGTAGTCCTATTGTCACTCCCAGTTATGGTGATTATACCAGTAATAAATGACACAGAAATAGGAAATAGTATCCCAGAATAGGTTGTGTGTACATTTCAATAATTGTCATTGGAGTGATTTGGCGCTCTTTCCTGCTGTCAAAAAGCACTCAGGGCCAGCTAGGCTAAAGGCTACAGATTTGATTAGCGATACAGTGACCAGCTGCTGCAACACAATAGCCAAATCATTACTGCGGCTTTCAGTGGAATGAAGACAGAAAGGCTGGGGGAATTATAGGGCCAGGGAGATGTCAACATATGTACAACCTAACCAGCAAGCATTAGCATGCTTGCAGCTTGGTTAAAGACCTGCATTTTATTTTAAATGATGGCCTTGTGTATTTTGGATGTGCAGTGTGCACTGAAAAATACCTGAACCATACGCAACCTCTTTGTAGAAGAAAGCCAAAGTGTTATCTTAGATTGTTAGGTTGATAAATTGCAAGACGTGAGCTGTGCATTTAGCAGTAATCACCCCCATGGACAGGTAAATGTGTGTGTTTGTGCATGTGTGCTCAAGTGTGTGTGCATTTATGTGTACGACCAATCAAATAGACTACTTGTGTGTGAAAATCAGAGCAGGTGGCAACGCAACAGGATGACGAGGTGACAGGACCATGTTGAATGCATGTGCATGTGTTTTTTTGTGAATCTGTGCTGTGCTGGTTTGCCGACACAGCTCATCACCTTCTATATTTCTCTCCAACATCGGTGGATTGCTGACATATTCTTCATTCTTTATATAGTACTTGCTGTGTTTACCAAGATGGATAAACTAAACTAGAATGATTGATTTATAAACTGGAATTCCACTGTGTTTAAATAGCAGCTTGGTATTGGATGAAATTTCAACTTTGTGTTTATTAATACTCAACAGACAAAATATTTACGATTTCATAAGGCACGATAGATAAAAATGGAACTAAACAAGTTCTGGCAGATATATTATAAAGAAACTAAACTAGTTTATGATCACGTTTTTAGCCATATGTTTGTCCTTGACATTTACCATATTTGAAAGGCATTTTCAATAACACAAGTGTTCTTTATTTACAAACAAACAGTTAGGGATGCTTTGCTGACATGACAATTATATTAAACATATTCAGACACCAAAATCTGCCCTGGTTGTTTTAGAAGGTGTGACAGTCACGCTGTTTTGCAGTGTGCCACAAAATATTGTCCAATCAGTGGTGAAAATACAAACCTGATAGCAAAGCAATGGACCTCACTAAAAAGACTGCAATCATATATTCATGTAATAATATTTTAAATTAATATATCATATACAAATATAATTTTCATATTAATATTACTGATGTTTGCAGATTTTATGACTATTAATGCTAATGCTAACCCACAACACCCTAGAATTTGCATGTTTTGAAGAGTTTTCTTCAGAAAATGTTCTTCAGAAAACACAAATTAGCCTGTTACCAACCCCTTTCTTATGAAACACATCTAAATAATGAAATAAATATTAATGAAATATCTAGGAAAAATTGGACAGACCAAGACGTATAAGGACATTTTTATTCACAAGAAAACAGTGTTATCCCAAGCTGCCATATAATACATTTATACAGAGGGTCCGAAAAGTCTTTACAAAACCAAAAAAGTTAGAAAATATGATTTGATATGAAACATGACGCAACATACATTGTCAGCTTTCGTTCAAAAAAAAGTTTCAGTTTGGTGTCAGTCAATTCCATGTACTTAAAGTATAGTGAATGCCAGCATAATCATTACAAAATTCAAAGATGAAGAATAAAGCCTAGAAAAAAATACAAATCTCATGCAGCATCCTGAAAAAGGGCCTGAGAGTGTGTTTATAAAGGTAAATAAATCCAAGAAGGTTTTGAATTACTTAATGTCAATGTCGAATGAGATCTAAAGTTCATTCACAGCCTTTGACAGACAAGTAACAGGAAAGTCATTCTGGCAGCTACATGTTAAAACACTGAATCACTTTCACCAGCAAATTTCTGTGATGGCATCAGAGAAAAGCAGGTGGTCTTTTACAGCTGTTATTAAACAGCACATTGAGTGCTGAAAAACACTGTTTATACAGTATGTCCTGTAAAGG